>NC_090173.1:53049517-53204517 GCF_024679245.1 Pseudorasbora parva
CCAGCCATGTCGTTAGGCGGTCCCACGGGACGGCAGGGCTGGGGGCACGGGACATTACTGCGAACGAGAGAAACACAGCACACACACACACACACAGAGAGAGAGCCAATGCAAGCTTGTTCTAAGCTAACGGGCTATCGTATGGATAGCTGGGAATTTTGGCTAACTGATGTAGACAGTTAGATAATTAGACAATTCAGACAATTAGGTGGGCGGTAGCCCTGGTTGTCACTTGGTGAACTGCTGCTCGGTCGTCCCGGGACTATCTAATTCTCCTTGGGGTCTCTTGGTGAACTGAAAGAAACACAAACGTGATAGTCCAACAGTGAGGATAGGAAAGAGCACAGTGGAAACAAACACAAGATGAATTGGTCTGTAATGAAAGGAATGTCAGCGTGCGCGCCGGGAGTGTTAGGGAAAATTAATAGGCTTAATGCTCAAGATATACTAAAATTCGGCTTGTACTATGGGTTGTCCCATTTAGCTCATCCGGGGTGAATTGAGGTCGCTCAAGTGGAAACCCAGCGGTGTGGTTGGCCTTTCAAACGCTTCCAAACACCCACGGCCGTGTCCCCGGTCCCCTGCCACTCTGTGTCGCGTTGCGCCCACTCAAACAGCTTATGACTTTAAACACAACCCGACACACCAGTCCATCAACCGCCAGCCCGCGCAGCAAAATCGGAACGTCCCCAGAACCCTCTTTTTCAAGAGTGGCCCCGCTCAGGCCCCGGTTTAGGGATTAGTCCCAGAGATTGCCTTGCGTGCGTGAGCTGAACTGGTTGACTTCTTTGGAGTGTCGAATTGCTGATGTCGCCACTGCGTGCCACAGCCGCGGACAGAGATACAAGAAACCGAGACTCACACACAGCCGGTGCCGGTTACGTCGGTCGGGCCACCCCCCCTCCGGAGACCAGCCTGTGACGATTCTCAATGCACCTCGGACGCGTGAGCCCTACAATGGATACACAAAGAGGGTAAACAGGTGGAATTAAAATGAATTAAAAGCTCCCCTGTTCACCGGATCAAAGGCCTTTTGATTGTAGGTGAGAAGGAAGTGGAAGTTTAAATATCAAGAGCAATTTAGCAAAAAGGCAAAAGTTTCTGTCAAGTAGTGATAAAACAAAAAGCACCTTTGATACTGTTTGTAATTACCAGACTGAGCTTTGTTCCCGATGGGAGGGGAAAAGAAAACTTTTGCAGAGAGAGAAAAAAAAAAAAAAATATATTAATAATAATAAAAAAAAAATTAATAATAATAATTTTTAATTAAAAATTTAATTAAAATTAAAAATTAAGATTAAAAATTGAAAATTAAAAATTAAATTAAAATTATAAATTAAATAAAAAAAAATAAAAAAAATGAGATAAAAATAAAAATTAGAAGCTCAACTTAATTCAAATTAAATTCAAAGCAAGTTTAAATGAAATTTAACTAAGCCTGTAAGGAAAATCAAATAAAAGAAAGCCAATCAAAAATCCTACCCTATAACGATTAATCTCTAAATGGGAGTTATCCAAATAAAAGAATTAATCAGGAAGGGCGTAGGGATTTAGTGTTGCGCTGACTTAACAGGGTATAGCCACACGGTGGCGTCCTTCCTTCCAATTGGACTGTCTGTGACTTAAACCTAATTTCACTTTGGGTTAGAGGAAGTTATGTTTCTTTTTAAACTTCAAATTCGAATAAGGGTGTTTAATCAGTGAGAAAGGAGATTTGGTTGTTGCTAGAAAAATTGTATAAATGAAACTGTGTACAACAGTAAGCAATAAACAATTTATAGGCTCAAACTTATTTTGTTAAGGCCGAATCAAATAACGGAGAGTGAAACTATCCGAATTTATCCACACGATGGCGCTGTTGCGCCCGCCCTAGACTAGAGTTAGTTAGGCGGAAATGCTCACCAGATGGCTTTGTCTGGTTCTAGAGTCGCCCTCCGGCGTGCTGCAAGCGGCGTTGCAATTCTTGAGTCGCCCTCTGGCGGTTTGCAAGCGGCGTTGCAATTTCTGAGTCGCCTTCGCGTTTTGCAAGCGGCGTTGCAATTCTTGAGTCGCCCTCTGGCGGTTTGCAAGCGGCGTTGCAATTTCTGGGTCGCCCTGGCGTTCTGCGCTTTACTGGCTCTTGCAAATCATTTACAAATGACTGGTGCTCTAGATGCACGCGTAACAAGACGGGTGAATGCAGGAATTTTCCGTCTGCCTATTCACGCATTTTACATGGACTCCAATAGACATTTATCAATATGGCTGACGGTTTTCAGCATCTCTGATTCAAATGTTTTAGGTCTCAAGTCTTTGGTTAGCTAAGCCAGACTTAAACCAGGAGTTATCGTTTATCTTAACGATATAATAATTATTCTGAGGCCCCTTATATTGTACAGGAGAGTCTCGTCCTGTCCCAATCTTCCGCACAGATAGAAACTTTTTGTAGTTCAGATCAAGCGGGATAACGCAACGTACGTGTCTACAGACATCATCAAAATCTCATTATTTTGATGGAACACATAATATATTGCTCGAGTCAAATGTATGGGTTTCCTACAATACATTTGTTTGGAAATCACGCGGATAAAACCTATTGCGCCTACGGCTGCAGGGGGTTTCGGAGATCACGCGGATTTTCGTACCGTTCATATTTTTATTAATATAATCCGGCTACTTCAACATTTCTCAGCATCTGTTTATGCTTGGGTTCGCTTTGCGCGTACCGTTCATAATTCACCAAACAACAACAAAACAAAAACGAAACAAAAACGCGCGTGCAGGTTATTAATACTCCAAAAATACACAATGAATAGAATATGAATATCATTCACACATACACAAACGTTTGAAACTTGCCCGCATTTTTCTCCACCAAATACATGTAACAACAACGACTCATGAGTTTAATGTCTCGGGGAATAATTAACTCAAAAGGGATTTAATATTCAATATTCATGAATTTATGAATATAATTTGCCAGTTGTTCATTACGTATTAAAATTTTCCGATAGGGAAAATTGTTTAATTAAATACAAGTAACCCTTTATGAAATTTCTTGAAATTATCCTACTAAGTTTGTCCTGCAAATTAGTTATAGACTTTTCAAATCAATTCTCAATAAAGGGATTACTGCTTTACGAGCGCATAAGAAACATTAACTTTACTGATCAGGATAAGTTCAATATTTCAAATGGTCATACAGTTTACTTTACTAACATAGTAGCATAAGCAGTTAGGTAACGTTTAGATCGCAAGTTTCATTGACTTTGTGTATGTGGCAGAATAACAGATTCAACTCATTAAATGTCTTTTGGAGGTTTAATAAACACAGACTAAAAATAACACTACAATTCACACAGAAAGTACATACTAAATATGCATCAAGAGAGTAGAAGTATAGATATTAACGAAAGAATACATAAAAGAGAATAATGAATAGACTGAAGTTAGAGAGAGATAAAAGAGAGAGAGAGAGACAAAGAGAGTGAGAGAGAGAGACAAAGAGAGTGGGGGAGGGTAAGAAACAGCTTTCCTTCAGTTCAACCAAATACGACCTTCACGGAGTTAATTTATCCCAACGGGGACATAACACACCCTCTTTACAGCAGTAAGAAATAGAATACTTGCATTCTTTTTGGTTTCGTTTTGGCTTCTCGCTTGTGTGCATGTGTCTCTGCGTGTCCGGCGGTCCGGCGGTCCTTTCCGAGGTTGGGAGGGAAGCGGCTGTTTGCTTTAGCGATGCTTCGTGTTCTTGAAGATCGGATTGTAGAAGAGAAGATTTTTGGAAGAGATGGGGCCTGCTTGGAGGGCCTGCATTGGTGGCCTGGCTCAAGGGCCAGCCACGATGACGTGTTGGTTCAGCCAGAGAGAGAAGAGAGAGAGAGCCTGTCTTCACTGGTCTTTTAAGGTCTGGAAATAGTCCCACCCTCCAGGGTTAGACTTAACCAATGAGAGTGTTGGGATTTCCCGGCGGGAAATTCCTCAGCAGAATTTATTGCCCTTTGTTTGAAAGTTCGACTCAGTGGGTCTCTGAGTCTTCATACTATAATTAATGCAACAAACACACACTGCATTTTCTGAATAAGTGATATACATGGAAGTGTAAGTCGTGAAGTGAGCATTAATTTGATAGGAGACATGACATATATGAGGTTATCTGAACTAGTACTTTGTTAAGACAAAGACAAAAAGATGCAAAATACCATACAGAATAAACATTTTACAAGACAGTTATGTGTTTACATATAATGTCCTGGGGTGCATGTTCATTTATAGATGGTTTGTCTATAATTTGAGGCAAAAGCTCTGTGTCTTAAAGTCTTTGTGTATAAGACTTCATGTGGCCACATTCTTTCCGGTCATAAAAGATCTTATCAGATGGTTTCCAGGGTAGCTGAAGAATCCTTCTCTGTTGTGTTGGGGGAAGGTCTGTCCATCAGCACACTTTCAAAACATATTTGTTAAAGGTAACTGGCGATTGTGTGTTTGATTCGCCTGAGTCGCTACAATGTGTAGGCTATTGTTTTTAATGGACGCTTAGCTTGACTGGAAACTTATGCGATGCAAACACTAAATGCTTTTATTATTATTAAACATTTTGTTAGACACTTTATTTCCACCTTAAGAACATTTTGTTCATTTTTATTCAAAGTAAATAGCCTACCTTTCCGATATGATGGGAAAAGCATTGTTTTTGTGTTGTCTGGACTCCCCCCCCCCCCCCCTGTTCCCAGTAGCTACAGTATCATATAAATGTGAATATTTGACTGCTAAATTACTAATGTAACTTTACAATAAATAATATTAATCTCCTTTAGCATACAGTATTTTAAGTGATGATAGCCTACTAGAGATGCTACCCCGTTCACTAGCAGTTAATTTAATACTAATTTAACAAAGAAAAAAAGTGCAGTGTTTACAGATGAAACTGACCCGCAATTGAAGCCCTGAACAGGTCAGTAAGTTTGCAATGTTTTGCTGCTTCTTCTTTAAGTGCTTTCTTTTTCTTTGCCCTTTCCCTCTTCATGACCTGCCGCTTTCTCCATCATTGGTGCTGCCCGCGTTTGGCTGAGGCAAAAAGTCGATCAAGACTAACAGATTTGTTTTTTATTTTTTTATTAGTATTAATAATTGTATTGAATGCCGAATTCGAAAAGTATCACTTTAGTAAAAGCAATATTATAAAATAATTATAAAAAATATATAAATAAAATATTTAAAAAACGCTGGCCATGGCAGGAGCCCAAATTAATTGCCAGGCCACCGGGATTTCTCCCGGTGCTCCCGATGGCCAGTCCGGGCCTGACCAGGTCTGTGTATTGTTCTGGTCATAGGGGCATTATTAGAGTGCAGAAGATGGGAGTGGATATTTGTGGTAAACTCTCTGCAGAAAGAAGCATCAGAGCAGGGCCGTTTCTAGCCTTTCTGGCACCCTAGGCAAGATTCATATGTTGCACCCCCCCCCCCCCGCCTTTTTTTTTTTTTTTTTTTACTTTATTACTTATAAAGCAAATATGACTTCCTTATTTCATGGACATATTGTACATGCATTAATCAAATAATGTAGCTAGGTTTATTATCACTGAGATCACAGATGTTGGGGGGTTCGGGGGTTGCTCCCCCAAGAAAATTTTAATTTCTATGATCCACATATGTGTATTTTAAGATGTTCTGAAGGCCAAAAAATTAGATAACAATAGCTTGAAAACCATGTCACTCGGCGCCGCTGCCGATTGAAGAACACAGTGACACAAAGACTAAAAGACAAGACGAGGCCCTGTTTTAAAGGTTAATCACATATTTTTTTAGGGGGGGCTGAGGCATAAGTTCATAAAAAAGGGCCTAAACGACATAAATGACAGTATTAGCCTACTTGATCAATTTAAACAGCTATCTCTCTGATGTAATGTTTTTTTCAAATTAACTGCTATAATGTTCTGCACCTGAAATGAGCATGCCGTGTGGTCCGTCCAGTACTAATATTCAGTGTAATGTTTTGCTCAACATTATGATAGAGCGACCAGCTTAGTAGAGAACAAGTAACCAATGAGTAGACTAGCATACCTGTATATTTCGCTGTTTTTATATTTCCTCTTTTTTCTTTTTATGATACTGAGCCCCTGATGGCTTTGACCTTTTCATGATGATGAAACTAAAGCACGCTGTAACGAGTAGAAATATAGTGTGGCCCCTTTAAGAGTTGCGCGCGTTCCTTGCAAACGAAGTCTGCCTTTTGTGTATGTGCGCACTGAGTCTTGAGCTCCCATGTGTGGGGATTATTTTTTGTTTCTGTTGCTAACAGTCAGTTATTTTGTTTTATTAAGTAATGCTGTGGACGGAAAGGGAGTTTGTGATGAGAGTTCAGCGGGGAATAAAGTGTAATCTGTTTGATGTTAATCGCCTTCGTGTTTGCATCCACTCCAGTTACATTAAAGGGGGGGGGGGGGGGGGGGGTGAAATGCTGTTTCATGCATACTGAGCTTTTTACACCTTTAAAGACTTGGATTCCCATCCTAAACATAGACAAAGTTTCAAAAACTAATGTTGGACGTTTGATGGAGTATTTCTGTGTCAAAAATACTCCTTCCGGTTTCTCACAAGTTTCGGCAAGTTTTTTTCGAGTATGGGTCTACTTGACGTTAAATAGATCGGAAGGTCCTTGTATGGGCCGTACGGGCTCTTCTCCCGGTAGGGTGCGCGCGCGCGTAACTAGAGGGAGAGAGAGGAAATGCACGCTGTAAACAGTCTCTCAGGTGCAGATCCAGTCGTCCGTGAACACTTATGACGCGCCGCGCTCCACTTTATTCCTATGGGTGACGTCGAGCGACTTCAACGCTTCAGCACAGCATTGCGGGAAGGCAGCGCTGCATTTGAACCGATTTGAACGCAGAAATGACGGGAAGCTTCAAGGCATCGCTTCAGTCGCGTCGCAAAGTGGATTTCCACGGTCACTGCTGTCACAGGACTTCACCAAATCATTACAAAGAAGTGTGTTTTTGACGGAGCGGTCCCAGCGATAAAGTTCGGTCCTGCTTTGGAAGCAGCCGGTGAGTAAATCAACTTCAAATGTCTCTGCTATTGGCTACCATCGCATGAGTAAACGACACGATCGCGTGCTTCATCATTCAAATGCGCTAACGGTTACTCCATTGTTGTTCTGTATAACACTAGTCTGACTCTGACGTGCAAAACCGTTTTGCTTGCTACCTCTAAGGTCTAGTCACATACAATAGTCCATAAACCGAATCATGTCCTCATAAACTGCACACAAAGGCCCCTAAATACAGTACATACCACAGAGACGGACATCCTGATGTTGCCGTTTCTCCTGTTCAATTTATTTCAGCCTCAGATTTGATTGTGGATCATTATCTGTATTAGCTGAGATAGATGGGTTTCTCCACGCTTGAGGACGTCACCGCTTTGTGTGCGCTCGTCATTCTTTAGCTCCGCCCACACGATACGCCTCCAGGCGCTCTGTTTTTTCCGAAAAGACTCGGTACAGCCCATATTTCTTTTATAAATATGATAAAACGAAAGACTTTCCGGAGATATGAAGGATGCAATACTACTCTATAGGTACTCAAGATTGACATGAGATTGACTGAAACTGAGTGTTTCACCCCCCCTTTAAGTGAGCTATCCGCATTTTTCACTCGGGCACAAGCGTTACAAGGTTACGGATGACGACGTTCCCTGCCGCCCTCTACATGATCTCATTTCATTACAGCAGCGCCACTATCACCATGGCGACTTCACTCCAATAATCGCAACCAATCATAATGCCTTGAAATAGCAAAAGTACGAAATATTAATAATAAAATATATATGAAATAACTAAAAAATCTTGTTGGGGTGGGGGCTCACTGGCGCCCCCCAGCTGTTGGCGCCCTAGGCGACCGCCTAGTTTGCCTATGCCTAGAAACGGCACTGCATCAGAGGGACGGATGAAACGCGCACGGCAACCACAAACAGGTAGGCCTACAATATTTGATGTTTAGGCCGGTGTTGTGCCGAATTTTGACCCCCTGCCAAATTATTACCATAGACTTAATATACGTAGACGCCCCATAGACTTAGGCTGTCTATTGGAGCGGACGTATCAGCGTGGCGCCATCTTGGATGGGTCTCCAATGCGCCGCCCCCCGCATTTATTTCTACTGAGGAAGATGTATTCTCAACTACAATGATCATAACTCCCCGAGTTTTTACCGGATTTTCACACGGTTTGGTTTGTTACAAACTGCAGAGACTTACACTGTAAAAAATGATTGTGATTTTAACGGTCAAAGGTTGTCAAAATGCTACAGTTAAAAACTGTTATTTGGTTAACACAAAGTTTCCTTACTATATACAGTGAATAACTGCAATAGATCTAACCTTATGCCAGTGAAATTTACAGAAAAACAATGTAAAATCCCAACAGAAAATTATAGAAAACTCAAAAGCATATATTTTTTGTTTGAATCACAGTGACATTTTGTAACCTATTAAACAGAATATTTTGTTATATTTACAACATGTGATTATAATAAAATTTTATTTGATAAAACTACAAATATTGGTATTAAAAACCTGTACGTTTTTTGAGAAAATACTGTAAAAACTAGTTTGTTAATTTGACATGCAAATATTGTTGACAATTACAATTTTTTGTTAATCTTAAAAATGTAAGTCACTTTACACATTCATGCACTTAAAAAATGTCTAAACATGTATTTGTATAGCATATAAATGTTCCATGCATTTGGATTATGTAATTTTAACAAACAAATTAATCAACTTACTAAGAATCACTATCTAAGAATCAGTAATAAAAATCGTATTTGTAAATCATTTATAAATGAAACAGGTAAGATTTATTTAATTATATTAATAAACTGAATGTGACTGATAAATCCCAGTTACACGTAAATTAAACAGTTAAGATTTATGTAATAGTACACTTCCTAGTGTTGATGTGTGTGCTCACTAATGAGTTAAAGTACCATTGAAGCAGTGTTGAAGTTAATGAGATAATTAAGAGATGATTGAGCATTAATGATGAACACCTGATGATAATAAGCACAATCACTGAAGGAAAGAGAAACACGAGAACTACGACTGACTTCAGCCGTAGATGAAATCAACTGAAGATAAAAGAAGGCATTAAATCTCTGAAGATCTCAGCAGAGGATTAAACAACTCCACAAACAGCATTACCAGCTTCACACATTACCAACCAGACTGATTTTATTTCTGTGGATGTTGATGTTTTATTGAAAATAATAGTTTTATTTGAAGTCACCATGATAGTGAGCAGTGTTCCCTTTCGGGGAACTCGAGCTGCGTCGAAACGCTGTGAGAACGCCTCTGCGTTAATGCGTCGTGAAGCGCCTGTAGAACCATTCCATCGGAAAAAAGATCGATCGTCGGCGTGATGACGTCATCGACCGGAAGCTATAAAACGTCCGTGAAAACAAACAGGAACTAGCTTCTGTGCCTTCAGTAAGCGATCTGTGTGAACCTGTCTGTCTATTTGGTGTTTTTGTCTGTCTATTGAAAGAGTTTTTCCACCCTTTGTTAAATATTCCATATATATTTCACAAAAAAGAGAAAATAAAATAGATAGAGAAATGGCGAGCGAAAGCAGTAACTTTAAGAGGTGTGTTCATCCCTGCCCACGCTACATCACGAGTGGGGATACACACTCTCTTTGTGTTGCCTGCTTGGGAGCGCAGCATGCCCAGGCAGCCCTCGAGGGGGCTGCTTGCGAGCACTGTGAGCGTATGCCACTGAGAACGCTGCGCTCCCGCCGGGCACTCTTCGAGGAGGGTGCCTCGGCTCGTGTTCCCCGCGGCTCTGGTCCCGCTGCTGCCGAGGCAGAGCGGAGGCTGCAGTCGTGGGGTTCACAATTGGATGTTGCGGAGGGGTTTGAGACGGGCGCTGCCTTATCTCTGCCCTCACCCGCTCCATCCAGCGGTTCTTCTCGGGGCTTGGAAGCACGCATTGCGGTTTCTTCCCCCCCGAGAGAGCCGCCGGTGCTCCAACTATCCAGCTCCGAGGAGGTGGACGTTGAGAGCATCGCGACTGAAGATTCGCCACTTCAGTCCCCTGCGAGTGATGAGCTCGTTGAGGTTCTAACGCGAGCCGTGGCCAGATTAAACATCGACTGGCCCGTAGAAAGATCTGAGGCAGGAAAAAGACGTTCTAGTAAATTAGACGAAAGATTCCTGCCCGCTCGCGCTTCAGAACCTCAGCGGCGGGGCCTGCCATTCTTTCATGATTTGCACACCGAGGTGGCAACATCATGGAGGAGACCGGCATCTTACCGTGTGTTCAGCCCTCAGACTACGGTCTATAGTAACATCATTGGGCTGAAACACTACGGTTATGGGGCGATGCCAAAGGTAGAAGAGACGCTTGCGAGCCATCTCTCGCCTTCCTCGGCATCGTCCCTAAAGGCCCCAACTTTGCCCACCAGACCATTGAAAACAACGTCGGCGCTGGTGGGAAAAGCGTACTCGGCGGCAGGTCAGGCTGCTGCATGCCTTCACACCATGGCAATTATGCAGGCTTATCAGGCTGACCTGCTTAGGGACCTAGATGGACGCGATGAAGTGGGGGGTGATGTCATAAATGAGCTTAGAACAGCAGCTGATATAACTCTCCGGGCCACCAAAGAGACGGCCAGATGTGTTGGCCGCTCGATGGCAGCATTGGTGGCTACGGAGAGACATTTATGGCTCAACCCCACCGAAATCAAAGAGAGGGAGAAGAGCTTTCTGCTCGACGCGCCGCTGTCTCCTGGTGGCCTCTTCGGTGACGCAGTACACACTGTCACCGAGAGGTTCCAGGAGTCAAAGAAACAAGCTGCGGCGCTGAAGCAGTTTCTCCCTCTCCGAGTCCAGGTCCCTGGGGCTGCCGCTGACATCAGGCAGCCCAAGCCGAGTACGAGCTCAGCTCACAGGGCACAACAAAAGCAGAGCGTCGCCGCTCGGGCTCCCCCTCAGCGCGGGGACCAGGGGCGGCGCTCTCAGACGAAGCCTTCGAGGGGCAGGGCTGATCTGCGGACAGTCCTGATCGCCAAGAAGGCTTCGTCGAAGCGTTCCTGACGCCAGAAGCGTCAGGACGCTGAGGGTGGTTCCCCCCGTGGGGAAACGGTGCTTACCCCTGCCTACGGTACCCGTTTCCCTACGGCACCCTCGGGGGGGCCGCGCTGCCAACCCTGCCGCAATGCCGGGGCGCAGTCGGTCTCCGCGGGCCACCCGAGGGTGGTCCGCACCCCCTTCGGGGGGTCCCCGAGCAGTCAAGTCAGTTGTTCCCTGCCGGTCCGCCGCTTCAGGGCACTGTGCTTGTTGCTCAAAATACACCAGAGGCCAGCCTCGAGAGGCTGGTTCCCTTAGTAGATTTTCTAGACGAATGGAAACGTCTATCAAATATATCTCAGTGGGTCCTGCAGATAGTAGAAAAGGGGTATGCCATTCAATTCAGAAGTCGGCCACCTCCTTTCTGCGGTGTCCTACCTACAGTGGTGGGCCCGGAGCAGGCTCTGGTAATGGCACAGGAAGTAGAGACACTCCTGCAAAAAGGGGCTATAGAGAGGGTTTCCCCTCCCAGCAGGGAGTCTGGCTTTTACAGCCGTTACTTCATCGTGCCGAAGAAGGATGGGGGCTTACGCCCGATATTAGATCTGCGGCTATTGAATCGCTCGGTGGCCAAGCTCAAATTCAAGATGCTTACACTCAGACAGATTGTAGCGCAGGTCAGATCGGAGGATTGGTTTGTCACCATAGACCTCAAAGATGCGTATTTTCATGTCTCCATCCGTCCACATCACAGGAAGTTCCTGAGGTTTGCCTTCGGGGGAGAGGCATACCAATATCGTGTACTTCCCTTCGGTCTAGCACTGTCACCCCGCACGTTCACCAAGTGTGTGGATGCAGCTCTGGCGCCGCTGCGTCTTCAGGGCATCCGCATACTGAACTACATCGACGACTGGCTGATTCTAGCGAATACAGAGCAGATGGCGGTTCAGCATCGAGATGCTGTTCTCGCCCATATGTCGAAGCTGGGGTTGAGGCTGAACGCCAAGAAGAGTGTGCTTTCTCCGGCTCAGAGAACCACTTTTCTAGGTGTGAACTGGGACTCGATAATTATGCGGGCGCAATTATCGCCAACACGCATAGCGTCGATCCTGGCAGCCGCCAAAGAACAGAAGCTAGGCCGAGCCGTCACTGTGAAACAGTTCCAGAAACTGTTAGGTCTCATGGCAGCAGCGTCCAACGTGATACCTCTTGGCCTTCTGTACATGAGGCCACTGCAGTGGTGGCTCAAAACACAAGGGTTCTCCCCGAGGGGAAATCCGCTCCGCACGATCAAAGTCACGCGGCGATGCCTACGTGCTCTGGTCATGTGGAAAAACCCGGGGTTTTTATCTCAGGGTCCCGTGTTGGGGGCTCATGTTCGTCGCGTAACGCTAACGACAGACGCCTCCCTCACGGGCTGGGGGGCGACCATGAGTGGTCGCTCATCCCAGGGTCTATGGCAGGAACATCAGCGGCACTGGCACATAAATCGGCTAGAGATGCTCGCAGTGTTTCTTGCATTGAAACAGTTCCTGCCCGACCTCAGGGGCCACCACGTACTAGTCAGAACAGACAACACGTCCGTGGTGGCCTATATAAATCACCAGGGGGGTCTGAGGTCTCGTCCGTTGGACAAATTGGCACATCGGATCCTCCTGTGGGCCCAAGGGAAATTGCTGTCAATCAAGGCAGTATATATCCCGGGGGCCCTAAACCAGGAAGCAGACAACCTGTCGAGACAGGGGCCGAGGCCCGGGGAATGGAGACTCCACCCAGAGGTGGTGGAGCTCCTATGGAAGGTTTATGGGAAAGCAGAGATAGACCTGTTCGCTTCGGCGGAGAACTCTCACTGCCCGCGGTGGTTTTCTCTGACCCACCCGGCTCCGCTGGGGCTGGATGCCATGGTACAGGAGTGGCCGAGGCTGCCTCTGTACGCCTTCCCCCCGATTGTTCTGCTTCCAGGAGTTCTGGAGAGGGTACGCCGGGACGGGGCCCAGGTACTCCTAGTGGCCCCGAACTGGCCGACCCGAGTGTGGTTTTCGGACCTGATATCTCTCCTGGAAGGCTCTCCGATGGAGATTCCGACCAGGAGGGATCTACTCTCTCAGGCGGGCGGGAGATTCCTGCACCCACGCCCGGAGATGTGGAAACTGTGGGCCTGGCCTCTGAGGGGGCTAGGCTCATAGAGGAGGGTCTCTCGGCCGAGGTCGTAGAGACCATCCTACACTCCAGAGCTCCGTCCACGAGGAAGCTGTACGCTTTGAAATGGAGACTTTTCTCAGCTTGGTGCAGAGAACGCCAGTGGGATCCAGTTAACTGCCCGGTTAGTACAGTGCTGGAGTTCCTGCAGGAAAGGTTCTCTGCAGGGTTGACCCCCTCCACACTTAAGGTGTACGTGGCGGCCTTGGGCGCTGTCCACGTCCCTTGCAGTGGAGTGTCTTTGGGAAGACACCCTCTAATTACACGCTTCCTTCGTGGCACATTAAGGTTGAGGCCAGTTATGCACTCGAGGGTCCCGGCATGGGACTTGGCCATTGTTTTGAGGGGCTTGTCCGGACCTCCGTTCGAACCTTTGGAGGAGGTTTCGGATAAGTTCCTCACCCTGAAAACTATTTTCCTTTTGGCCATTTCATCCCTTAAAAGGATAGGAGATATTCAGTCCCTGTCAGTAGGGCCCTCATGTCTAGAGTTCGCGCCTGGGATGGTGAAAGCATTTCTGCATCCCAGGCCGGGTTATGTCCCCAAGGTTCCTACGAGCCCACGGGGCCCCATCACTCTACAAGCCTTCTGTCCTCCTCCATTCTTGACGTCAGACCAGGAAAGATTAAATCTGCTGTGTCCGGTGAGGGCACTGGATACTTATGTCCACAGAGCTGCCCTGTGGAGAAAAACTGAACAATTGTTTGTTTGCTTCGGACCCCCTAAGAAGGGGGCTCCTGTATCCAAGCAGAGGATGAGCAAGTGGGTGGCCGAGGCCATTTCACTTGCTTATGAAGCTGCCGGGCAGCCATCTCCTTTGGCTGTCCGGGCACATTCTACCAGGGGTATGGCTGCTTCTAAAGCACTTTTGTCGGGGGCTTCCCTCCATGATATATGTAACGCGGCCGGATGGTCGTCTCCTTCTACCTTCGTCAGGTTCTACGAGCTAGACCTGGCATCTACAGTAGGGGCACAGGTTCTCTCGTAACCGTGTGCGCTTCGGTTTCACACATACGAGACACTTGGTCCTATGGCGATGTGGGTATAAGCGTTCTCACAGCGTTTCGACGCAGCTCGAGTTCCCCGAAAGGGAACGTCTCAGGTTACGTATGTAACCCTAGTTCCCTGAGGGAACGAGACGCTGCGTCGCTCTGCCATACTCCCGGCGTGTCCGTGATCACTTACTTCAGGCTTTATCAGAAGTTAGTTCCTGTTTGTTTTCACGGACGTTTTATAGCTTCCGGTCGATGACGTCATCACGCCGACGATCGATCTTTTTTCCGATGGAATGGTTCTACAGGCGCTTCACGACGCATTAACGCAGAGGCGTTCTCACAGCGTTTCGACGCAGCGTCTCGTTCCCTCAGGGAACTAGGGTTACATACGTAACCTGAGACGTTTTCTTTAGTTGGGCTCTTGACCCTTGACTCTCCAACATTAGTTTTCTGGCTGCTTTAACTGTGTTTATAAAGCACTTTTGTTACAACATGGAAAGCCAAGAAAACACATGGTCAGATGATTTGTCTCTTTGTTCATGATTATATAATCATCATCTAGTGATCACTGGTCTTGTTCAGAGTCTAAGACTCTGTTTATGTGTTATTAATTTTGTTTAATCATAATAGTGGCCAGTTGATTCTATAGCAAGAGCGCTGTTGTGACAATCTAATATGCAGAATTAAAAAAAAATAGTGCACAAAAGGTTTTAATCTATGGCAATCATTAGACACAAACAGATATCAAGAATCAGTGTATGAATCTCAACAATGGTGACAATCAATGAAAAGCTTAATGCTGCAGTGCATGCTGGGTACCACCAATCAAAACTCTCCAATGAGTCCCAGCATGCATTGCGGCATGAATAAATTATGCATCTGAATTGTGTTTTTTTTTTTTTTTTGTCACCATTGTAGAGATGCAAACACTGATTCTTGATGTCTGTGTTTGTCTAAATAATGCCGTAGATTAAACCTTTTTTTTGGTCCTGCAAATTGTTTGATTGCCACAATGATGCATGAGTTTATAATGTAAACCACATGGCTTTTATTACGCATACTACACAATTAACACATTACCTCTATAACCAGAGCATTAAAATCTGAATGAGTTCAGTGATTCAGCCACTACATGATGATTAATATAATCATCATTAAAGAGCCAAATCACCTGGCCATGGTTTTTTGCCTTTCCATGCCATAACAAAACTGCTTTACAAACACAGTTAAAGCAGCCAGAAAACTAATGTTGGAGAGTCAAGGGTCAAGAGCCCAACTAAAGCAAACACTGCTCACCATCATGGTGACTTCATATAAAACTATTATTTTAATTAAAACATAAATTACAACAATAAAATCAGTCTGGTTGGTAATGTGTGAAGCTGGTAATGCTGTTTGTGGAGTTGTTTAATCCTCTGATGAGATCTTCAGAGATTTAATGTCTTCTTTTATCTTCAGTTGATTTCATCTAAAGCTGTGGCTGAAGTCAGCTGTAGTTCTCGTGTTTCTCTTTCCTTCAGTGATTCTGCTCATTATCATCAGGTGTTCATCATTAATGCTCAATCATCTCTTAATTATCTCATTAACTTCAACACTGCTTCAATGGTACTTTAACTCAGTAGTGAGCACACACATGAACACTAAGAAGTGTTAATTTAACATGGGCGTTTTTCTGTGTACTTTTACATAATTCCTAACTGTTTCATTTACGTATAACTGGCATATATCAATCATCTTTAGTTTATTAATTTGTCTATGTAAAAATAATCCAAATGCATTGAAAATGTATATGCAGTTTACATACATAAATCTTATGCTTTACATTTTAATGTAATACTTACTGGTTTTCTATTTATTTTTAATAAAAATGAAAAAAAAAACTGTGCCTCCTCTAACCACAGACTTAATTTTGAATTTCATAGTGCGCATAGTTTCATAATTCTCTGGTAACCACAGCTGCCAGCATTTTCCTGTAAAAATAACAGTTTTTTGTAGTTTTTTTTACAATGTACACTGTAAAAAAGATCCCCATAAAATTTACGGTAAAAAACCGGCAGCTGTGGTTGCCAGAACTTTACCGTAAAAAATACGGCAGTAACGTTTAAGGTTTTACGGGACAGCAGCATATAATTTAAAGGTTTATAATGTAATAATTACGGTTAAAAAACATTTATTTTACAGTTCAAAACAGTATAATTTAAAGGTTTATACATTTTATTTTATTTTACAGTAAAATAGCGTTAAATTTACAGTTTTACGATGTGAAAAAGAACAGGTCATTGTGTAATTAACAGTGAAAAAACGTAAATTGACATTCCCAGAATTCCCCACGTGACACTTAGCATTTGATGCATTTTCATTGAATTAACTATGTTTCTTCTTAGTTTTTTCTAATCACTTATGTACATTAAGTTTTTATGCTATATCTAATGTTGTTAAATTAATGTTTATAGCTTTTTTAAAACATCATGTGTGCTACCATAATGGTGTTTGGTGTTTAGTGTTTGTGTGTGCACCTTCTATATGTTAATATTGTCCTTCCAAAAGCTGCGTGTGATGAGCTTTGATTCATCATGTGATTCTCATCACCACTGTCATTGGTGATTGTCAAATTATATAAAAGGAAAATAACAGATATTAGCATTTCAATTGTTTCAATTGAAAGTTGGTAATTTAATATTTAGGTTCAATATTTTTTTTTTTACCATTATTGTTTTATAGTGTACTGTGTACACATAATTATTTCTATATAAACTTTCAAATTATAGGGTTTTTAACTGTAAAATAAACCAGTTTTAACCGTAATTACCGCATTATAAACCTTTAAATTATATGCTGTTGTCCCGTAAAACCTAAAACGTTACTGCCGTATTTTTTACGGAAAAGTTCTGGCAACCAGAGCTGCCGGTTTTTTACCGTAAATTTGATGGGTATTTTTTTTACAGTGTAGTTATGATACAGGACGCTGTCACACATTGAACAATTCTGCTTTCATGTAGAAAGACTTTGTATTATGAGCCTTAACTAAGACATATGGTAGACTATGACATATTGATAAATGTATAAATGAATGAATTTTATATTTTAATAAAGAAACCAGTTTGATTGTTCATTTGAATTTATTTCCCTCACACACTCATATTGATAAATGTATAAATTTATGAATTTTATATTTTAATAAAGAAACCAGTTTGATTGTTCATTTGAATTTATTTCCCTCACACACTCATATTGATAAATGTATACATTTATGAATTTTATATTTTAATAAAGAAACAAGTTTGATTTTTCACTCTCACACACACACACACACACACACACACACACACACACACACACACACACACACACACACACACACACACACACACACACACACACACACACACACACACACACACACACACACACACACACACACACACACACACACACACACACCTTCTGTAACACATACAAGCTCCCATATATACTGTACCAGCTCTGAATTATAATTTTTTTAAAGGCCTAAAGTAAACGTTATAACTCCAGGTCATTCCAGCATCTTACATTACCCTGTCAGGCTTACAACTGGGACTGGGGAGCTAAAATCCTTTAAAAAGAACTGTTTCGCACAGCTTCTTGCGTATGCTTGCACTCTGTAACTCTGGTACTTAATTTTGCGATGTGTTGAAGCCTTCCCTTGTGAAAAAAAGTGCACTTTAGTGTACTTTTATAAAGTGTACTTATTACACAGATAATATACTTATACTAAATACACTTAATTGTGCAATTAAATGCAATGTTTTCGGTGTACTTAACACACATTATATGTAATTGATTTCAAATTTATCACATATTAAGTTGAAATAAAATACAATAAGTTGCAATTAAGAGTGATTTTTTGGAACAACTTAAGTGGTACTTAAATACAACTTTATATGTACTTTCATAATCGCTTCTAGTGTATTAAAATTGTAATTAAAGTGCACTGCTCAATGTACTGACATCCATTCTACTGTCTTAAAAACAAGCAATTAATGTGAACTAAAATATACCTTAACGTAATTTACATGTACACTCTAATATAATGAAATACATTCATAATTAAATTTTTCAAATAATACAGCTGCAATTTCGTATAATAAACACATCCAAATTTAAATCCTCTACATTTATTGACAAAACAATCTGTAAAACAAATATACAAAAAAAACTTTTTTTTGATGCCCAAGAAAAACCCAAAAAACTATTTACACAAACACAAATTCATTTAGAAAGAGTCTGGAGGACAATGAGGATTATATGCAATTATATGTAATTATATGCATTATTATATATCTCCCTCATTCAAAGGTACCTAAATCTACCCATCACAGACAATTACCTCACACAACAGATGAATAAATACAAACAAATGGAAAGAAAAGAATCGTTTCATGTACAACACTAAGATTCAAAACTTTGGGTACCGTTTAATTAGTTAACTACTTAATTTAACATGAACTTAGAATTAATAATAATATAAACATTTATTTATCTTAGTTAATGTTAATTTCAACATTTACTAATTAGGGGTGTAACGGCACATGTATTCATACCGAACCGGTTCGGTAAAGGACTTTCCGGTACAGTGCACGTGTGTACCGAGCGGTACGAATGCAATCTTTAACAGTTAACAGACGGCTTGTTTAATGAGTGGAACACACTTCAATACAAGTTTTCACAAGAACATATGTATTTTGTCAATTTAATCATTAAATTCAAGTGATGCCATATTGATGCTCTTTAATGTGACATGACAGATCACTGTAAAGACACATCAGTTCAAGCAGCACTGCGGCACGAGTGAATGTGATCACCTTGTCATAGTCAAAGAATTAACATGAATTAACATCAGAAAGTATGTTAAGGATACATTACAACTTACTAAAATGTATCACATTGTGTAATCGTTCAGTGTTTCAACAGCAGAAAGATGTCGATAAAACACGAGAGAGATGAACTCTTTCACTAAATGTATGCATTATATTAGCCTATACATTCATCATATTCTACCTGAAAAAAATCTAACCTATAATTAGATTTATAAGTTAATGCATGAGAAGTTTACACGTTTGCATACAATGCAAGTGCAAGTAAGGCCTCCCTATAAAGTCTACACTATACAGCATTCTTTGTCATTTGATTAAACAGAAACAACAAGGCAATTATATATTACATTCTGAATCAAATTATAATCTTTGTGTGCCCTTTGTTAGAGTTAAGCTTGGTAAAACGTCCTTCAAATATGTCGCAGCCTCAGATTGGAATTTGCTCCAGACTGAGTTGAAGCTAAAAGATCTGGTGACATTTAGTCATTTTAAAATTTTACTACATCATTTTGAGAGTAAATTAATGGTGTGTAATTGTTTTTGACTGGTTGTATGTTTTATGTTTTTTATGTGACTTTTTATGTATAACTGTACATGCAAACACAGCTGCCTATCTTGGCCAGGACAGGACATTTTAATCTCAGTGAGTTTTTCTCCTGGTTAAATAAAGGTAATAATAATAATAATTAGTAGAGATATTTTTTATATTATATTTTTAATTCTTTAAGAAACCTTTAGTTTAGGACAATTATAATTTGTTCAGTAAACCAATAAAAAAAAAAAAAAAAAGCATTTTTATATTTAGTGTTCTCTCCCCGAACTGTCAGCTTTGTGTACTGTTACACCCCTATTATTAATGCAATCTTAAAATCAAAAGTTGGATATATGTTAATTATTTAATGCATTGTTAACTTGCATGAACAATGACTATAAATATAATTAACTAGCTTTGAACTATAATTTATTAAGCAAGGTCAACAACTATTAATAAACACTGTAAAAAATTAAATAAAATAAATAAATAAAAAGAAATCACTGTTAGATCATGTTGGTCAATACATTAAATAACGTTAACAAATTAGATCTTATTGTAAAGTGTTACTGAACTTATAAGCTCTTAAACCTTTACTAGCACCAAAATTAGGACCAAAAGGTTTAATCTAAAATCTTAATCCAGCATTACAGTGAAAGAGAAAGAAAAAAAAAGAAAAAACAAACAAACTGAAGAACTCCAAAGGCACACAAAATTGTTTGTCACCAACTATTTTCAAGTTGTTTGGAAAGTGCTGTTTATGTCAATGTCCCAGAAGCTCTCCATCAGTAGGAAACTGGCGCACCATCTCTCCGCACTAGATGTGAATGGACATGTTCCAAAGAGGCAGGAAAGAAAAAAAGATATACCTTGAGGAAGCAGTATCTGTATGAAAAAAAAGAAGAAAAAAAAAGAAATCATAAAAATGAGCATGTTGTCTCTTTTTTATCTAGTACTGCCCTGATGAAGCAGTTTATTCTGCACGGTGTGTGTAAGCTTTTGACCACAACTGCATCCCCTATGTGATGAATTACCTCAGGGTAGAATGATTCGAGAGGTTCCTTCACGTATCCCACTGAGCACATCATCTTCACTGACACTGGACTTTAAAAATAGAGAACATTTTAATAATGGTTTTTATTCCTTCTTTACAGGGAATTAAACATAACTTAAATATAGACAAATAACCCAAGACCAATGTAAATTGAGAAAAGTATTCTTGCATTTTTCCTCATCTTGCCTTGCAAGTTTCAGCTTACCGCACCATCTTCATGAAGGATGTTCCTGTATTTACCACGCCTGGCACAGCAATGCTGCGGCTCCATTCCTTTGGGTGTGTGGCCTGTAAAATATATAATGATTAGGGGATCTGTAAATGCACAAGTGGGAATGTATTACTTACAAATGGACAAGATACAAAGCATTTAAAAGCGAAAGACTTGATAGCAATGTTTTAGCTTGTGTGATCAGTGTCATGGCTGGGCATAAATTCATAATTAACATTAACTTGACCTCATTAAGATGGCTCCGTGATTCCACACAGCTTGCACTGGATCTCCAATAACACATCTGTATTGATCCTACAAAATAAAAAATAAAATAAGATAAGCACAAAATATTAAAAACACAAATAGTACTTTAACATCTTACTCTCCAAATGCAAAAAGAAAAGAACATATTAAAATCATTATTTCATTACTGGTTGTTATAAGTTAATATATGGAATAAATGTAAATAACGTTAAATGTCTTCTGTCCATTTAAAAAGTAGGAGTTCGATTCAAATATTGTATTTACAGCAGGCAGATTCATTGAACATGCCCACACCGGCGATCACATTCCGATTTAAGAAATTATTATAATGCAATCTTAGATACATGATAGGAAACATGATTAATTCACCTCCCGAGTCCCCTATCTGCGATTAAACTAAATAACTACTACACCGTAATAGAGAGCTACCATGTTACGGTGAAAATGTAAAATCAAGAGAGCTTATATCAAGATACTTACTTGAATCGTTATTTGTAGCATATGACGTCTCATCTGTAATGATCCGAACGGTTTATGGCAAGCCGTTTTAGCATTAAATACACCTTCGCATACTAGTCATAAATCAGTTTTGACTAGTCATAATTCCAGTTCCAGATATCTACAATGTGATTGTGACTAGTCATAATATGGATTGAAGATATCTACAATGTTAATTCGACTAGTCATAATATACATTCAAGATATCTATAATGCTATTTTGACTAGTCACATTCTTCCATTGACTTCCATTGGAAAATATTTCCAGATATCTTCAAATGACTTTTGACTAGTAGAAATTGTAATTAAAGATATCTTTAATTGATTTAATACTAGGCATAATTCTAATTAGAGATATCTCAAATTACAATTGCACTAGTAAAAATTATAATTAGAGATATCTCTAACTGATTTTTGACTAGTCATAATCACATTTAAGATATCTTTAATTCATCAAATTTAAAGATATCTAAAATACATTTGTAGATATCTAAAATACATTTGTAGATATCTGCAAATAATTTATTACTAGTCAAATTATAATTGAAGATATCTTGAATTGGATTTTTGTCTAGGCAAAACTTTATACGAGATATCTTGAATTGGAATTCTTCCTAGTCGAAACTCATTTAAAGATATCTGCAATTTAATTATAGATATCTCTGTCTGATTTTTGACTAGACAGATCTTTCTTTGGAGATATCTGCAATTAGCTTTGTGACTAGGAAGAATATAAATGTAGATATCTGGAATTAACATTCTGACTAGTCAAAACTCATTTATAGATATCTTAAACATGCATGCAAATATGCCTTATCTAAGCCACACCTTAAACATTTTATTAACCAATCCTACCGCGGAAACCGTTGTCATCTGCCATTTTGTTTAAGAATTGTATAATAAAAGTCCTGCGTCTTTGGTCATTTTAAGCTCATTTATATAGAAGGAAATCAAACGTATGTAAATAAAAAATGTACCTGGGACATGTGTAAAAGTGACATATAATATGCTGAGAAGATCAAGAAGGTTGTTGTCTAATTCTAGGCTATATATTAAAGTAATAAACAATGTTGAGATGTGCATGCTGTGGATTAAATTGTGTTAGTTTTCATTCCCAAACGAACACATTTAAAGCTAAGCATTTGGCCTTATTTCTGGTGCAACATTACATATGTTATAATTTTAAAATAACTTTTCAACGCACTGGCGCTCATCACAGCAGAATATCACATCGCAGATCTTTTCACTGCATGAAAAAAGGTGTATCCGGACCCGTATACTCCTGTATACACTGCTGAAATTCGGAAGAATCCGGGAGTATACTGGCCGGATAGGTCAAATTCCATGGATCGGTATACATCCGTATACATCCGGAATGATACCAAATCGGATGTATGTTGTGGCCGTATACTTCCATGCTACAGCCATTTGTTGCCATGGCAAGTAATCCCATCAGGTTTTTTCAGGAGACATTTTCACACCTCTGAGCAGCTTTGCCTCCCATCCCCTATTGGCCTTTCAACTCAAACTGGATTGGTTGTTCTTTTAAAACCACTCCCAAAACCCAAACTGCTATTGGAGGACAGGGCACATTGAAAACCCAGTAATGTGATTTTATTGGTTACTTTTAAAACTTAGCCCGCCCTAGGCCTTATAGCATAGTGATTTGATTGGTTATAAGTCAGCTATGCAGATACTGCTCATTCACCATAAACCCCACCCCCCTCTCCCCCCAAAGGAAAAATACACACAAAAAACAATTTAGGAAAATATGGAATATTTATTAAGGTACATAAAACATTACCAAGAGCATTTTAAACAAGCAAAAGAATAGAATGGAGAAACAAAAACAAGTGAACAATATGTATTTAAAAGGGATGAAAATGTAAAGAACAAAAAAAAATACAAAAATAAAGGCATTTAAAAGGAACAAATAAACAATATAAATATAACTATAAAATAGTTATAAAATAAACACAAGTTAAAATGAAAGGGTAAAAAAGGCATGAAAAATAAAATTAACACAACATGTTTAAAAGTTGGCGATATAAAGAAATAAATACACAGTGCATATAAAATGTAACATTATAAAATGAGACAATGCAAGAATGTAAACATTATAAAATTAGAACCAGAATGTTAAAAAAAGGTTATATAATATATATAAAAGTTCTAAGTAAACAATAAAAATAAGTGAAAAAAAAAAAAAAAAAAAAAACTCCCAAAGAGCATTGTAAACATATATTATAAAATGAATGGGGGAAAAAAAGTGAGCAAATTCTATTTAAAGGACGGCGATGTAAAGGAATAAAAGAAAAAAAAATGCATATAATATATGTTCTAAGTAAACAATATATATACAAGTGGAAACATTTCCAAAGAGCATTGTAAAAATACATTATAATGATGCACTGATGATGTGATGTGTAGCATGGGTCAGCCTCTAGTCTGGTTCGTAGCACTTGGCAGAGCGCAGACAACCGTGGTTCTGTTTGGTGGAGACCTCACCATCCACACTGGCCTTCCATCAACAACAGCATCATCTTCATCAGACATCTGCTCTATTGTTGCGGTCTCTCACATGTCTCTTTCTGCGTTAGCTTGTACAACCCTGGACCTGGCCTCCAGCAACTGCAAAACATGACAGTAATTTAACCACTAAAACACAGACTGTGTTTACATGTGCAACAATAATGCAACTATGTATTCTAAGAGTAAGGTCTTAATCGCTGGAAGGTGCTCACATGACATGAGCAGAACTCTTCACTCCAGTTTACATGCAATTTGCATTATTCACTAATGAGTATGGTTATGTCACACTCAATTTTGATCAAAGTATTGGGTTTAATGTATAAGTTTAATCACAATATTGACAAAATCATATCTCCTAAAGAGAAAATAAATGCTTAGCAAGTGTCTTAACTTACCCTTCACTTTCTTTGACGGTTCTTTGCCATGTTCTTCATAGTGTGTCTTTTTTTGGGCCTTTTCAGGCTGAGCCACAGAATACTTCCTCCGTGGTGTCTCAATATGTCTTGCAACCTGCTAAATAAATCATGAATAATTGTAATACCAATAAAAGTAAGCAAAACAAAGCACACATGGTAAATATTAATATGAAATTACTTTAAAAAATAATACAATCTTTAAGATTACCTTTTACACATTCAGGGTCAACATCTGTAAAAGTTGTCCTTAATTCTTCAAAGGAAAATGGTCAAAGCGAGGTTGTGTGATGACTATTCTGGGGGGAAAAGTTGCAGTTATAATTAATGAAATTCAGTTTTGGCATTTCAAATCCATATGACGTTAGAAGTAGGTTAACCTAACATTTACAGTATACAATAAGCAGTCTTACCCAGTTTGTGGATCGTGTGGGCTGTTCTCTGAATTGGGTTTCACACAAAGGCACCTTACAGATTCCTGTAAAGTTTGAAATTAAAATGTGTTTAAACGGATTCACAATCTGCAAGAACCACAATATTTTCAAGTTTGAATAAGATGGCCATCAAAGTAACCGCTGGAGACAAAACACATAACGTTATTAGGCTAACGTTAATTGTAAGCCAACTTTGGTTTACAGGCACATTATATAACAATAACTGAACTTACCTCACGTTACGTGCCCTTTTAAATCTTTTCACAGTGCTGTTAGGCTCTTCCTGTAAGTTAGTCCGTGCTGCTCATACTTTTGCTCGAGAGAATAAAGACGCTGGAGAGCCTCTTGGAGAAGATCAGCCCGTTCATGCTGTGCAGATATTAAAGTAGTAAGCTGACGAGATGTAGCACTCTGGTCGGAGATCAGCTGCTTCATCAAGGCATTCACAGTAACTGGGCTTGAGCCTGCTTGTCCTCCTCTGTTCAGTGGAGTAGAAAAACTAAGGTTCCTTTTACTCTCCATATTAAATCTGTCGAAAATGATCGATTCCAAATCTCAACCAAACACCACAAAAAAACAACAATCCGTTCTCTGTACTTCCGGAAACAATGCGGAGGTTTCAACTTTCGCACGCTTCAAACAATACACTACTGTGCGCCTCCGTCCCCACCTGTATTGTGAGTGGTTGATTTCAAACCTCAAACCGCCCCCTCTTTGGCGCGTGTTGTTTGCTTGCTAATCCCCACTCAAACCACGCCCTCGTTATGACGCGTCGCAGGTGTATCTTTAATTTGGTGCAAAAATATAATGCTGGACATACCCTGCGTCCCAATTCGCATACTATCCATCCTAAATAGTATTCGAAAATAGAATTAGTATGTCCCAAATCATAGTATGTTGAAAAGAGTATTCCAAAGATTCCCGGATGGTTTACTATTTCCGGTCCGAATTCGAAGTATGAATCGATGGGCACTCTAACGGCTGATATTTCCCACAACCCACTGCGAGGTGTATGGGGATTCGACCTCTTTTACTGTCTATGGATTCGACTAGAACTACAAACGCGGATAAAAAGCGTTAAAAACTACAAACATGACGGATGTGCGAGTTCGACGGTTAAGTAGAGAAGTTTAGATAAAGGGGTTTGAGTGACCAACTATCAATATTTAACCTGACAAAAATATATTTATTCAGTGTTGTCCACATTATATTTCACCTGCAGCAGCATTGTGAACTTTTGTAATGACACGTTTGGCCATTAACTTTTAAATGCATCATTATATTTAAACTGCAAACACATGAGGAGAGTCTCTGCATTAAAGACCCACAAATGGCAGATCAACGAGCGGCTACATTTCTCTCCGATACGGTAAGAGATTAATCTGAATGTGGAGGATTTGAACTGTGACGAATCTGACGATGATTGACAGGACAGTTAAACGGTGACGGGATGTACGTAACTAAGCGACAGAGTCCGTTAAAGATGGTGAAGTAGTATGTCCCGAAGCTTGCATACTTTTCTGCTACACACTCAAAAGTATATACTTTTTCTTCACAAAAAGAGTACATACTTTTAGGACGTAGTATAAGTAGGCGAATTGGGACGCAGCACTAATCATCTATCAACATGGAAGGACAACCACCTGTTGATAATAATACGAGAACGAGAGCTCGGCGGTTTTGCGACCACTGCAACGAGAATGTTTCACATGCATATTTTTATCTTCACAAAAAAAAGTTTTGTTTTTTTTTCACAATGGAGCGATTACAGCTGAGACAAATCACAACACAGAGCTGGATGAGGGTGCATGTGATGAACTTCATCCAGACGAAATGAAATGAGACCTGTGGACTGGGATGATGCTGGTATTCATTTTGGTAAGTTACTGAACATTTTTTTTAATGTAAAACCAAATGACAAGTAAAATAAGATGGTGATCATCAGCATTTGGTTTATATATTATTTACTGATGTCGTGCAACATTACACTGATGTTTATGATCTGCTTTGGTTAGAGTTGACACACAATAGTGATTTGCTTGTTTTCAGAATGTAGTAAGTTTGTGTTTTTTCAAGTATAGGCATAAGTCTTTTTAATACATTGTAACTTTTATTTATTACAAATTTGGTCATAGCTGTATTTGCTGAACATTTAAATCATGATGGGCCATTCATAACAATAACTAAAGTTATTTGGATAAACTATTACGAATGGCCCATTAACATTTCTATGGCCCATCATGACCCGTACACATGCTGTACTGTAAAGTGCATGATATGTGATTCTAAGGGATTTTAGTAAAAAGCTGATAACTTTAAGATAATGCTAGACAAATGCATAGCTCCAGCCATTAATCAATTGGTGTTGTGATGTTTCACTGTTTAAACTAAATCTTTGTATTTAGCTTGTGTATGTAAATTTGTGTGTAGCTAAAATCGTTGTATTGTTCTTTAATTGTTACAGAGGACATTGGAGACCAAGAGCAAGTTGATTTCTGCATATTTGAAGAAACCAAGCATTTACATGAGAACCATGATTCAGCAGATCTTCTTGATTTATCCATCACTGAAGGCAAGGCTCCTTACATTTAAATTGATGCACACAGACAGATGTGTATTGTTACACTTCTATTAATTTTTTTCTAAAAAAAAAAAAAACTCTATCAAATGTCTTTTTTTTTTTAAGAAGAAGAAGAAGAAGAAGAACGCAATGAGCTGCTCAGGCTTTCCTGGGAGCTCAGTGAAACGTCTTCAGATGATGACAGTGACCATGAAGAGCAACACATCTTTACAGATGGTCAGCACTGAACATTTGGATTTTAAAGATGACAAACCTGAAGAAGATAATGGCAATAGAGACAGCTCTGGTTTATTACTTGTAAAGCTATTAGCAATAATGGTTTTAACCTGGCAAGCATTGTTCAACATTTCAGACAATGCCATCACTGCACTGCTGCTATGCCTCAGACAACTGATGGCTCATTGGAAATATTCTCAGTGTTGATTGGTGTCTCCTGGGTTTGCCACTGTGGCCTTTGGCTTACTCAGTTGGGGACACACAAACTATGACACTAAATTTATGATCGAAGTTATTCAACTAAATATACAAATAAAATGAATTAATTAGGTCTTATTTAATTCTATAAACTATAATATTGATCTGCCAACATTGTTGACCCTACAGCCAACTAAAATTTTGTTGCAATACTGTCTCGTTTGACACTGTGAGGCTAATTTGAAACAATTGTCATTGTAAAAGCGCTATATAAATAAAGTTGATTGATTAATGCAATTTGCTGGTATGATTCCCAAGACTTTATATTAACTAAGAAAATATACCAGTACGACAACTTCACTGAATATGCTGTCTGTCCAAATAGATGATAAGCTTCAATGGCAAGGA
This sequence comes from Pseudorasbora parva, assembly GCF_024679245.1. Classification (NCBI taxonomy): domain Eukaryota; kingdom Metazoa; phylum Chordata; class Actinopteri; order Cypriniformes; family Gobionidae; genus Pseudorasbora; species Pseudorasbora parva. Next base: position 53,077,957 of record NC_090173.1, read on the forward strand.
ATATCTGTACCCCAAACTAACCTATTGTTACAAGAAAGTAACTCAGTCATTAGAGACCTTGGTAAAAAAGACCTGGGTTTTTTAAAAAGAGAGGCGTGGAGAGAAATACAAATTCTTGGACGAACCAGTCCTCGACCCAAATGCAGAGCTGCGTGCTGGAGTCATTAAGAGATTTCTTATAATCAGTGTTAAAAACTAACACACGTCCTATACGCCATGTTGTTGCAAAGGTTTCGTGGTTGCACCCTCATCCAGACAGATGTTTCTTTGGGAACCCTGTGGAGGTGTGGGGGACAGACTGATTGTGCAGCAGCGTTCCAACCTGTGGAACGTATTGCAGGGAGATGTGTACTAAGTACATACATTAGTTAAGTCAGTCAAAAGAAAAGGTATCAGTCATAATTCCCATTGGCACAATGTTTGAGATTTAGCCCCATGCGATTTCCAACGACCTTCTTTTTATTCCTTTAATTTTATTTTGAGCATATCTGGGGGTTTTTGTGTTTTTTAAAGCCATGTTTTCATTATTTCACATTAATGTACATTCCTTTTTATTGAATGTTATTGTTATTAACTGCATTTTGTAAAACTTCACAATAAATGTGTGTTATTCTAAAATGGTTGGTTAATTTTCCTTTATTTGTTCCATTCAATTCCTTAATTTAAATACTCTGTTTTTGTGACTAAATGTTCGGGGTGTTTATTTTGTAGTGTTTTTATAAAAACTTTGATTAAGAGTCATAATCCTGAAGTCCTCCCCTGCCACCCCTCCCTCTGAGAACAGCCAACACCTCAGTGTCATTAACATATGAAAGGCCTTCTTCACACCTAACAGTCACCAGTCCTAGGACCCAGCAGTGTTTTTCAGCTGTATATTTCCGTGAAATTTCACGGATGCCTGTATATGTCCGCATATGTGAGGTTTCCGGGTGTATCTTGAAATATACTGTTCCGTGTTACTCTGATCCACTTTTTCCCACATACGTCCGGTAAACCTCAAATTACACAGGAGTTTACCATGCCCGGATAATGCCGTATTCCAGGGTTTTCATGCAGTGTTTGCTATAACACACCACTCCCACCTTGTGGATTATTACCTTTATGACACGAGTAAACACAACGCAATGTACTAATCAATGTAATCAGTAGCTACATCATGTCAATGTTATTTAAACATTTATTAACCTGTAATCTTTTTTTAAATCATTCTTAAATGTTTTTGACTGGGTCTGCTGGAGACATTTAATCATATGCATCCAAATGTTGTCACTCGTCGATTATTGGTGGAAAATTTCCTCACGTCACAACCCTACACAACAGCGCAGATTTGACTAGGAGCAGGTACAATTCAGATATCTTAAAATAGAGTTGTGACTAGTCGAAACTGAATTAGAGATATCTCTAATTATCTTTGCGTATGTGTGACGCGTCTATTGAAGATATCTCTGACCTCATTACAGATATCTTTAATAGAGTTTTGACTAGTCGAAATGTATTTAGAGATATCTCGAATCAGATTTCTTACTAGTGCAATTATAATTGCAGATATCTCTAATTGTCATTTTGACTAGTCAAATTATAATTATCACTAGTCAAAATACAATTGTTACTATCTTTAAATATATTTATAGATAGTCAGACAAAGGTTTAAATGCTAAAATGGCTTGCGATAAACGGTTCGCTCCTCTGTTGTCTGTTGTCCTTCAGCTTCATTACGCATCGAGATGACGCAAACATGGCGGACCGCGCATTTTTCAAAATCATGACGTAGTATTTTTGGCGCATGCGCATTGAAATATTAAGTATAAATATAAAATAAGATATTTCGTGCATTAAATGTTGATTATAAATCACTTATTAATTATCCATTTCTGTTCAGGTTGTTCTAAAACACTGTGTAGTTGGACTGTATTTCAGAGAACTTGACTCATTCACCTAACTAAAAGTCAATCATGTTTACAGTGAGTCTGATTAAAATGAAATGTAGCCTATTTTAACTGAATTTTAATGCAAATTAATTTGGTTTAGATTTGTTCAACTTTTTCTTGCAATTAATGCAATTAAATGTATGTTAAATCGCCATACAACAACATAATATTTAAAGTAGGTTATTCTACACAGATGTAAAGTAGCCTACAGTACATTAGGCAACTCCTCTCATAAAGATTGACAATGTCAAATTATGTAGAAAACTGACACTTGTAGTTGAGTTCATAGGAGCTAGTTATAAGCTAGTTATAACATTTCAACAGTATGTTGTACTGGAGTGTAAGCGTGTGAAATTTTGAAGAAAAATACATTAACCAATGTAAATTTGGACAACTCATTTTTTTTTTTAAATCATTTATTTTCCATGTGCTTTGTCATTAGTAAAATAAGTGCACTTTATGAAACAAACTCATAATTAAAATGGTTTAAGTAAGTTTAGGTGTAGACATTATTACAAGGTGCATTTTTAAAAAGTGCACTTAAGTGTGTTTATAAATATTGTCATACAAGTGTACTTTCTTTAAGTGAAAATTAACTAGATATTATTACAAAGTGCACTTATTAAAAGTGCACTTAAGTGTGTTTGTAAATATTGTCATGAAAGTGTACTTTTTTAAAGTACAAATTAATTATATATTATTACAAAGTACACTTATTATAAGTACACTAAAGTGTGTTTATAAATATTGTCATGAAAGTGTACTTTTTAAAAATACAAATTAATTCGATATTATTACAAAGTGAATTTTAAAAAAATGTACTTAAGTGTGTTTAGAAATATTGTCATTAAAGTGTATTCTCTTTAAGTACACTTAAGTGGCACTTAATTTTAATGATATCATATTATCTACAAGTGCAGTTTTTATAAAAATATACTTTAAATATATTAAGTGCACAAAAAATACACTTTCAATACAATTAAGCACACTTCTTTTTCACAAGGGTTACTTTGTGAAATAGGCCTACAGACACCACAAATGACAAGCATGAAATGATAATGATGTATAAATTGTAAAATAACCTACATTATTGTTCAATCTTACTTGTGAAATGTAATCCCATGCGATCTGGTATCAATATTGCGTTATTGCAACCGTAAACTGCATAAAATACAGGCATAATTGCTCGCTCTCCATTGACTCTGAATGCTAGCGTTGAGTGGAGAGACCCAACCAATATGGCGGCGACGCTGGATCACGCTCCAGCACATACGCTGATTATCAGAGGTGGGACAAAGTCATTGTTATGCAAGTCACAAGTAAGTCACAAGTAAGTCTCAAGTCTTTGCCCTCGAGTCCCGAGTCAAGTCGAGTCAAAGATGAGGCAAGTCTCGAGTCGAGTCAGAAGTCAAAGCCAACAAGTCTCAAGTCGAGTCCAAGTCCTACCATTTTAGTTTCGAGTCACTTCAAGTCATCTTACCACAGAAATAAAATTATACAAATCATGTATGTCTGTAAGATTTGTATTTATTTAAACCTCTTTTTATACAATGACATTAAGCAAACACAGTAAAAAAAGAAGAAAAGAAAAAAAAGGAAATGTAAATGTAAATTTTCACAGAAAATGCTTGTATTTCAACAGCATATTGCACTAGAACAATGCACAGCAGCTTCAGTCCTGTACTGTACTGACCTCATATTGCAAAACAGTTCAACTTTCAAATAGACATGGGTCCTTTTAGCCTAAACTTAGGGCCATTATGGGAATATTGTTTAGCTATGCCACATGACAGCTTAAAATATCTGATATAGTCACAAAAAACCCAGGACCAACTAAAATATTTTGTCAATAAAATACAATTATTAACTTTTTAAAAGTAAGCTTTTTTCAAAAGGCATTTTTTAATCAACAATAATATACACATTTTTGAGTTTGATACGTCGCTAAATACAGCAAAATAGAAGTTAAACAACATGAATAATTTCTGAACATTAACTGTCATTATTCACCGTTTTTAAAAGAATTCATAAAAGTATAGAATATAATAGCATATCATTTCTAAGTGTTACTACCACAACGAGCCCTATCTGCGCAACAACAGTGGCGGTTTTCTGCTGGTTAGATCAGCATTAAAGAACCATCTCAACTGTTAAATAACAGATATAAGATTACAATAATATCAGATGTCTTATTTTAAATAAACACAAAAAATAGAGTTGAAAAATTAACTTGAATTTACTTTTTCTATGGTTAAATAAATGTTCAGTAATATCTTCCAGATTTTTAAACTTTGGCCCAATATGTTCTCTATATAATGTTGATATAGCAACTATAGTAAACACACTAAGTTTAATCATCCTAGCATGTATGGACAGGGTTAAACCATGTGTGTTACATCTAACCCCACATAAGGTTGTGCCCAGCGCTCCCCCATTGTATAAAACTCTGACTACAGCTATGGAATAACAGTCATGTTTACAATACTTCAATAATGATTAACCAATATCATAGGTATAAAGAATAATAGCCAGTCAAGGTTTAGGGCATAAATGTAATATTTATAGTTTAGAATATACAATGAACATTTGAACACAAATGTAATACACACTATAAATAATATTTTATAAACAAAAAACACACAACAACAACAACATTGGGTGGGCCAGGTGGGTAATGATCAGCCAGGCTTTTTTAGGCTTACCCAAAAACTGGTGACTGAATAATTGCAGAGGTCATGAATCTACAAAAATCTTCATATTCATGGCCAATGGGCAACTTCAATGTAATGGCACATGTGTTTGCTTCTGGGAACATCCGCCGACTGCCATTCAGATCCTGGTGTAAAAAGGTAATTGTCGGAGTCTCTACAAACCCAAATGGAGGTATGCCAGATGCCCCAGAAGCAAACACGAGTACATCTTCAATGGTGATTTCAATTTTGTCACCACCTTCTACCTCCACTGCTGCATCTCCATCTGTAATATACAAGCCAAATAAACTTTAAGAAAAATCTTTAAAAAAAGATCTGACACACAAACAGTCTAATCATTAACACCTACAGTTGCAACCAGACATTTGACACAGCACTAAATTGAGTGAGTTTACAAAAATACATGTCATAATTACATATAGCTCTACCAACTGATTACATTTCACCAATATTTCTAAGCAGAGATTTTTTTGACCATACAGATAATTAAACATATCATCCAATACAATCAATTTACATATTCCAAGTTATCATATACATGTAAATGCTTGTAGCATCTACAAACATTACATGCCTGCTTGCTGTCATCTTCACAAATGACCTATGTGATTCACAAATCTCTGTCTCTGAGTCCAGTTTCTCCTTACAGGTGGATTTGTATCATGAAATACTTACAATGAAAAGGTGTTATGGAGTACTCCTCAATACAAGGTCTCTGACTTAATAGTAGGGATGTGCCTAAAGCTCAAATACCATGTTCAGAAAATAAAATGACACATTCTCAGGATCTGCAAATCCTCCTTACTATATCCACATGATAAGTGAAATCTGACGCATTGCAATGTAACCGAGTACCTCTGCACGCCTAACCATGTCCCTTTAGGGGCTCCGTAGAATGCGTTAATCATATTAATATTTAGGCTTTGGCACATTCCTATAGCATAGGAATAGCATGACTTGCAAATATATTCAATACCACATTTATAATTATATGAACTCACCTTCAACTTCAATTACCCAGTCCCGCCAGTAGCCAATTGCAACCTCCTCCAAGGCCCTCCTGCTGCTTCCTCTAGGAGAATATTTAACTGTGAAGAGGTCAAGTAAGGAGGCAGCTGACAAGCTGGGTGCTCCACCACAAAACAGTTCCTCCATGAGTGTAGAGTGCACCTCTAGGGCATTTAGGACCCCCAACGTCTCAAGTCCTTCTTTCAGTCTTAAAAATAAGATAAGTACATATGTTCTCAGATGCAAAAATGTAAGGTTACAAATAACATGTATAAAATCAACAGGTGATATCATACTTCATACTTTTTCGCATGCAAAAGACAGGTAACAAATTAAAGGAAATATCTGAAACCCCTACAGGGAGACTTCATTGTTTTTACCTTTAATTTTCACCTGTCAATACATGTATTTATAATGCATGAGTAATCAGGCAGTTAATCTTACTGTTTTAGGGGCATCTCCATCCGTCCCTCCACATAATATCTTAGAGCTGCCTGGACCAGGTCATCCCTTTCCTGTAGGTTTGAAACCCTACACAACGCACCAAGCATGTGGAGGTTGTTTGATGCCTCCACCATGGCTGTGTGGGCCTCTTCGATGGTCTCTGCCCTTTGGATCTAAGTTGAAGATGGTAAGATTAGAGGTTCTATCGTTTGTGAACTGTTTATGGCAAGAAAAAATAATACTCTTTTACTTTCTTTTAGCATAGCAACAACAGAACAGTACTCAGAAATATCTGTCAGTGTAGACTGAAAGTAAACTATGAAATCTGTTATATTTTATTTTGTTTTCCAAAAAAATAAAATAAAGCACAATAACAAGAGGGTATTTTGGCCCTGAGGTTGCAGTTTTGATGACATTACAGATTCTACATTCTGTATCAACAAGACCAAAGAAAGATTTGTAACATACCTTGTCCAGTTGACCATGCAGCTCTGTGTCATCCACTTCTGTTATGTCTACTGGGGGAGTAGGGAGCCCTGACAGTTGTGCAAATAGCCGTCTGGACAGCACACGGGGTCCCACCCCACCATGGACAAGACAGACAGAGAACATCATGCCCAACAACTTGTAGATTCCCCTGGACAAGCCTAGAACAATTGGAATGAAAAAAATATTGTCCTGCAATTAAAGTTTTTCAAATTTGTGGAAACTAACTTAAGCTTTGAAATCTCTGTATTTGTCCCCCAGTATTAATTAAAAACATGTCCTATAATAGTAAGTTGGAATTGCATGTGGTAAAAGGTTTGTAAAAGGATATTATGTTTATATTTAAGCATTTGGCAGACGCTTTTATCCAAAGCGACTTACATTGCATTCAAGGTACACATTTACATTCTTATCAGATCTCATTTTCCCTGGAAATTGAACCCATGACCTTGGCGTTTCAAGGGCCAACACTCTACTGTAAGAGCTACAGAAAGGCTTTGATTGATGTCAATGTTGACATTTTTAAAATCTTTTTCACCCAGAAATGTTTTATGCAGATCACATGTACAGGCTATTGTCAGCATGCAGAAGTGTATATAAGTGTTTAAATATATTATATATATATGTGGACTTTATATGCTGGCAATTGCCTGTACATATGATTGAGGGGTGTGACATGATTGTGTATGTTTCTTATGGGAGAAAAATAAATAAATATATATATATATATATATATACTTATTTATTACACAACAGATGTACCTACCAAGAGAATCAAGAGCAAGACTCTTGCAGTTCTGGGGCCCCACAAAGTCTTGTGACTCCACAACTGCTTTCATGAGGAGCCTTATGAATTCCCGGGTAGGTCCACCACCATCAATTGAGCCCTCCCCAGTTCCACAAGTATCTACAAACACGACATCCAACCACTTCGAGGGATTAAAGGCCCGCCTCCTGAAGGTCCTCATAGCACTGTCCAGAACATTGGACCTTACTACGTTTATGCAATTGGACATGGGGCCAGACTCAGTCAGTTCAGCTGCTGACTGTAGACTTAGCAACAGCCTTTTCAAGTCATGACTGAAAAACAAAGTAATCACAGCAATGTTATCCAAGCTGCCATAAACATGCAATTATATGGCTAACTAATTAACCATAATTAATGTTATCAAATTAAGGCATGTTGTTAGGGGAAAAAAGACAATGCAACTGTTCTAATTAAAAGAGGTTTGTTATTTGAAAAATGTACATTATAAATACTCCATTTTTGGGGAAGCCATCCCTGTCAGGTTATATAACAATATCGGCATCTTAAATAGGTATATCAATCTCAGGTTCTCTTGTATTTGTAAAAAGGTTGACAGCTATTAGAGAGAGTTGACCAGAGATTAAGCCATAACCTACACACAGTCAAGCTTTTGGCTTCATACAACACTATTCAGTGAAAAAGGCAACATCAGTGAAAAATTGCCAATACTAACAAACACATACAATAAGTAGAGGACATTAAATTATGGTCATTATGTTAATAAAACAATAAAAATGTTACCTAGTATCAGTGGCTGCTGTGCTGGTGGATGCAGACATAACATTGTTGGATGTGGAGGCAGGAACAACCGCAGAGGAAAGTTCAGCTGCTGCTTCAGCTGAGATGACACCAGCAGGCGTTACATTGTCATAAGACTCCTGTTTGAAGCTAAATGAAAGCATTGGCTTACTCTAAAGCGGTAGTTTCAAACTGCGTGAGAGAAAGTGATTGAGCTGTGTAGAGCTGAAAGGGTCCCTAGTTATCCATATTTCATATCATCATATTTAAGATGCTAAGACAAGAAAGTAAATGCTACATGTTAGTCATGTGTGGATCACGGTTAAATCCCTGGACACTGTGGGTTATCCACAGGTCAGACGTCATCAAAAATAACAATCTGATTAATTGCAAAACATTAATGATGAAAATATTAACTATATTCTCAAAAATGTGAACGTGTTTAAAACTTAATTATTCACTATTGCATTATCATTATTTGAAGTGCCAATTTAATAACGTCACCATTTTGTGTGTTCTTGAATAACAGCCCAGACATTATAGGCCTGTTGGTGGAACTTGGGCTTCATTTAAGCAACTCCGCTTCATTAAACTGTAAACTGTATATCAATATGCACTATGTAAATTAGAGTGCATTACGCAAACACTACTTAAAATAAATGTGACTTCTACTTCAGCTATTTCACATTTGGTAAAAAACAAAAAGATAAAAAATATATTTGAACATTTACATTACATGTGTAGGAGCCATAAAAGCAGATTAAAGTTGTGGGTGTTGCCTATTTTTAAGTTAATGTGAAGTAATCAGTTAAAAAACAAATGTAGAAATGACCTCTTCAGCTCCAACCCATTAAACAAAAAAGGTAGTTGATTGGGTGATATAGTCTGCAATACTACCAGTTGATAAGGTTGTTATGGCCAAGTCTGGATTATGAGATCTCAGGCAGAGGAATTCAGTTGCAGACTCCACAGCTCCTGCATAGCATGAGATTCTAGGAAAGAAGGACAAGAAGCAATTGAAAACTTATGTAAATCATAAAACTCATAATAATACAGATGCATATAAAACTGGCTGGTACGTCTTCTTTTCTTCTTACTTGTATGTTGTTTTGCAGCTGAACATTTCTGCGTGTTCGTGAGCCGTTAGGGTAATGGAATTGGAAGGTGATTCCACCCTCTGAAGGTAAACTTGCAGCTAGTTCCCTCCTCTCACCGATGACCTATGTAACGACAGTTTTTTCATTATTTACTTCAGTGAAATTCTTTATGTACAAAACAAATACAAACCTTTGGAAGAGCCATACCACCTTTTTCTTTACGTAATTGGAGTTGATGGTTTTTTTTTTTTTACCTCCCCATGTATACCTGGATATTACTTTATCCAATTCAGAGAATTGCTTTTGGGGGGGGGGGGGGGGGGGGGGAAATATGTTTCCACTGGTATGTCAAGTCAAGTCAACTTTATTTATATAGCTCTTTTTACAATGCCAATTGTTTCAAAGCAGCTTCAGTTTTAAACAGGAAAATAATGCAACAGAATTTGATTTGCTCCAGAGAAATTGGTGATGTCATCAGCTCATTTCAATTATCATAGTGACAATGCGGGCTGTACTAAATTTCTTATATATACCGTGTACTTATAAAAAAAAAATTTTAGTTGCGTTTTTGGCCTCTTCGCTGAGTGGTAAATGTGCGTGCATGAATTTAAGTTCATTTATCTTTGTATTTATCTTTATGCCGCAATATATTAATGATATAATATTATCTTTATGCCCTTTCATGTCGTGAAAACGGGGAAAACTGGTTATTTTAAGCTGATATTTGTGAGTAATCAGCTTACTGGTGTGCATATAAACGTGCTCAGATCACAGTTGATTATCTGAACTTGCCTGTGTAGACGTCTCTCCTCTAGTCTTTCCCTTCTTCTCTCATTTTCCAGCTGTAAAATACATGTCATTGCTGTAGTTTAATAACCATGTCGAGGAACTTCTATTGTGTTTTTTGGGAACTGAAATTACCCTTTGTTGGTCCAAGAGCAATGATTCTTCATAAGCTGAATCTTGCTCTTGAATGAGTCGCCTCCTTTCCTCTATACTCTCCTGTTAAACAGTTAGAATTAGTACAAATCCAACATGGTGGCAAAGAAACAGACACCCAACTGCACAATGCAACAATTTAAGAGGCACACAATTTGACTATAATTAACAGCATATATAAACTGACTGTTGGTGTGTTTGAATAACTTGTTCTGGTTAGTGCTCCATCAATCTATTGTATCCATAAAAAGGTATAGAAATAGTTGTATAGTTATAGAGTTAAGTGAAGTAAAATACATATTGCTACCCAAGATTTTCTGCAGGGTTACAATGCTATGCTTACCGTTTCTGCATGATGGCCTTGTGACAGTTCCTCAGTTTCGTTGATGACCTTCACATGAACAAGCAGATAAACAGTAATTAAAAAACTAAAACAGCTCAGGAAAAAGCATTTGTATGGTAAAGCCAGGTACTAAGTCAACTACCTTAGATGAGATGTACAAAAAGAAAATATAGTTCAGATGTAAGTAAAATAATCTTCATTTATATTGAGTTTTTACAATATATTGTTTTGAAGGGGGGATTCTGAAATCCACTGCCGCTTCAATATACCTGTATATATTTATATCCTAATAATTAACTTCATAATCAAAACCTTAATTAATATTTATCTTCCTAAATTACCTATATTATTATAATGATTCTATCCAGTTATGATTTTGCTTTATGTTTCTTGTTTTCTAAAGTGTGTATTTGGTCTCTGAGGAGTGACTGAGGGTCTGGCCTAGAGATGTGTGATGTGTCACTAAACACTGGCAACAAGGTCATGTGTTTGGATTTTGGAGGTATCACACACCCCTAACATGTCAGGAGTGCAGTAACAGCGTTTGCTCACTTAGCCCGGCTTCCAGATATGAAATATGGATTTGTCTTTCATTTAATTTATTATGTTTTATTCCTTTTATATTTCCTTTTACTGAAACACTAAAGACTCAAGATGAATATTGCCTGTACTATTGTGTGTTCCTCTCACTAAAGGAAAGCACATGCTATCAGTATGTTTTGGTAAGAACTGGTTAGAACTGGAGCTTAATCAGCTCCAACCTTGGAGAGACTGTATCTGTGTATGTGCACAATATTCTATGCTACAGATCAGAATGGTGTCAATGGGCACCCTAAGAGATGGGTGGACTTGTTGTTCTGGGCAAGCTGGCGCCTGCTCCAGATCTGGAAGGTCACTACGGGCCTAATTCTGGGGTGAAAGCATCAACAAGTGACACGTCAGTGGAAACGTGCATCAGATTAACTGACTCGAGTGGAAATTTACCAGGACTGTGCATTTTCTCTGAGCCAATCAGAACCATCCACATTGCATTAATGACGTGGATAAGACCTTGAAAACAGAATAACTGTTGGGACAATTGTATGTATGATAGGGCGAGGCAACGAGATGGTGAGAGAGAGAGTGCGGCCTACGAACTCCTTGCGAGACTTGAAGCTGGCTTCTGCTTTTGAAACTGCAAACTATTCTAAGTAAATTTTTATTTTATTTAATTGCAATCCTGACTCTGTTCTCATTTCTTCACTACTGGTCCTGGGTCATAAGCTGTTAACCCCTAACAATGACAACAAACTGTGGTCCACAGGAAGTAAAGGTAGACATATGTACGCAATTATTAAAATAGGAGTAGCATTTATTGTGCCAGAATTTCACTTATCTGTAGGGAAAAGGATCAGTGATGAATTATCTCTTTACAGGGGAAATGATTGCAATATTATTAGCAACACAGTGGATAGAGGAGATAAGACCTATGAAATCAATCATTTGTTCAGATTCAAGTTCATCATTGGCTAGCTTGCATTATAGTCACTCAGAAAGTAGACCAGACATTTTAATAGAAATACAACAAACATTATACAGAATTCAAATGATGGGTCTCACAGTGGTTTTTTAATGGGTTCCGGCTCATATTGGTGTTCAAGGAAATGAATTGGCAGACAAGGAAGCAAAGGAAGCCATTAAAAACAAAGACATTAGTTCATCAGTTAATCTGAGTAAGAATGAAATCAGAGTATTATTAAGAAAAGGTTGAAGGAAAGATGGCAAAAACAATGGGATCAGGAGAAGAAAGGTCGATGGTTTTACAGGATTCAAAGGAAAGTAGGAGAGAGAAGTGCAGGAGAAAATAGAAGAGAAGAGATGATAATATCGAGGATGAGATTTGGACACACAAGTCTAAACAGCACACTTTATAAAATGAATAAACATGATACAGGAAAGTGTGAATTTTGTGGGCAAGAAGAAACCGTGGAACATGTTATGTTATTCTGTCAGAAATATGAGACTGAAAGAAGGGTTTTAATACAAAATCTAGAAAGAATAAAAAGCGATTTATATTGTGAGATATTTTACAAAATAACTCAGGAAATGAATGTTATAATTTTCTTTTTCAATGTCTAAAAGTGGCCAATTTATGGACTAGAATATAAAGGAGAGCATGTGTCATTTTGTTCCACACTCCATACCAGTCGGTGGCGGTAATACACCATTTCGTTGTCTGTCAACCGCCAATAAACTTGAAGAAGAAGAAGAAGAAGAAGAACCCTGGCCTGCAAGTGAAACCGAAAGCAAAGCAGTCGTGGACCATAGAATGCCATTTCGGAAGATACAAAATCATCAATCGTGATGTGACAGTAAGTTTATTAATCTTTTCAAAGCTGTGATATCGGTAGAGTATTAGCCAACGTCTAAACAGACCGTACGACGAACTCAAACACAAAGGCTAATAAAGTTTATAATGTAACTCTCATGAAACTCATAAAATGGCCGAACATGGTTAAATGTACACTTTTTCCTCCTTTAATTTGAAGAATTTTAGTATAAATCTTAATTTTGAAAAGATATTGGACTTTGGTTGACTTTAAATTATTAATAATCTATTGTGTAATGTGTGTCATGCAGTAAGACATTTATAACCACAAGGGAAAGGAAGTGTTTTTTCACCATAGGTTTTCACTGACAGGATAATCACATAAACATAAAAATAACATGTTTGCTTATTTGGGAGTGTGAAAAACACCTGCAAGAGTTCAGTAGTGTCATTAGTGAAGACGAATCCAGTGTTTGATAGTGAATTAATGATGGACACGCCGAGGCGTCGAGTCCCGAAGCTTTGAAACAACACCCGACACCCGACACGAGATCGTCTCCATGACTCTATCTAGTGGACACTTGCGTGTTGATCTGAAATAACCGTCGCCGTTTCTCAATATGCATACTTGTCTGTCTGTCTTTTATTTTATTTTATTTGTATTAATGCCATAATCAGAACAATACAATAAGATATATTCATTCAAATCCAAAATACAGAGTAATAAAGTAAAATAAAAATAAAAACAGTGCCAGAGGACAAGAACAAAACTATAATAAACAAAAGGACAAGGGTGCTATTTTATACAATGTCATACCTGCTTGCCTAGTTATGAGTTCTGATTGTCTTTTTACTTGTGCAATTACACAAAATCGAACATTAAATCTTGAAATCATTTTTAAAACAACAAAAGTTTGGTTTAGAGTCCGACCATTTAATTTTATGAATGTTAAATTTTCCAATTAATATTAATAATTGTATGAAGTATGCCTTATCTTTCTCAATCCCATAATCATTTAAGTATATTAATATGTGAAATCCACTCAGCTGCAAATTAATATTCAATTTTTTTCAATTCCACATCAATCCAAAATATTTTTGTATATATGCAATGGAAAAATAAATGAAAAATTGTTTCCTTTTCACCATTACAGAAATTACAAGAGTAATCAATATCTAATTTAAAGCGTTCCAGCACGTGTTTTACTGGATATATTCTATGCATTATTTTAAAAGACACTTTTTTTTTTACTTTGTTATTAATACAGAATTTATCTACTGTTCGCCAGGCTTTATTGTTCTTGACCCAATAATCAAAAAAGAGAGATTTTTTTTTTATCTGGATGTCTTTGTTGTTCCAAATATTGTATCTCCTAGATGAAAAGTTATGTTTGTAGGCCAGTGTCCACGCCATGAGAGCTTGTTTATGAAATTTTGCAAGCTTAATTGGTATTTTGTCAATTGAATAATTGCACTTCAATAAAAATGAGAGGTCGCCTAATTGCTTGAATAGGTAGTTGGGAAAGGAATTCCAAATACTGTCTTTATTCTTTAAATCTTGAATAAGCCAATTTATTTTAAATGTATTGTTTAAGGCATCATAACTCAACACCTCTAAACCACCATGATCTTTGGGATTGCATAAAATGTCTTTTCTAAGATAATGTGGCTTGTTTCTCCAAATAAAATCAAAAAGCATTTTATCTAATTGTTTGGTCACTTTTGGGGGGATATCCGATGATAACGAAACATAAACTGATCTGGAGATTCCTTCAGCTTTTGACAAAAGTACCCGCCCCTGAATTGACAAATCCCTTAGTAACCACATATTAAACCTCTTATTGGTTTTGTTAATAATTGGATTTGAGTTTAAATTATTACGCAGATATTCATCTTTACATATAACGACTCCCAGATATGTTACTTGATTTGCAATTGTAATATTACAGAAGTTAGTTAAACCACATTCGTTGAGAGGAAACAGAACTGATTTATTTATATTCATTCTTAGCCCTGATACATTGGAGAATCCTTTTATACATTTCACTGCTTTAATAATTTCATTCCTATCTTTCAAAAAGAAGGCAGTGTCATCTGCAAACTGACACAACTTAAATGTTTTCCCTAATGCTGTAATTCCTTGAAAATGTCCAGTTTTAATGTGAAGGGCCATTATTTGTGTTGCTAATAAAACCAAAAAGGGGGAGATCGGACATCCCTGTCTAATCCCTCTACCTATTTCAAATCTGCCAGAAGTCCCCCTTTGCTAATTTTACTGAACTGGTACATCCTTTGTATAAGGTTTTAATAGCGTTTTGAAAATAAATACCACACCCAAAAAATTAAATTAAATAAAAAAAAGGTGTGTTCTATGGTATCAAATGCCTTGTGAAAATCAATAAATAAAATAAAACTATCATCTAAAACATATTCATTGTAGTCTACCATATCTAGTATCAATCTAATATTATTACTAATGTGCCTTCCTTGAATAAATCCAGTCTGTTCCTCATCTATAATATTTTCTAATCCGTTTTTCAGTCTTTTGGCAAAGATTAAAGCAAATAATTTGGCATCGTTATTTAATAGACTAATGGGTCTCCAATTCTCTAAATGAAGAATATTTTTGTTTGGCTTTGGAATTAATGTAATAATACCTTGTCTTAGAGAAGAGGGCAGTTTCCCCTTTTCAATAGATTCTATAAATACTGCTAGCAAAAATGAAGCCAATTTATCCCGAAACATTTTATGAAACTCACTAACAAGTCCATTATTACCTGGAGAACGATTATCTTTAAGGTTGCCAATACAACTTCCTCCAATTTCAAATCATCATCACAAAACAATTTAAAATCTTCATCAATAATTTTGGCCTTATCTAAAACATTATCTAGGAAGTTATTCAGATCAGGAGATATAAAATTGGAAGTGTATAGGTCTTTGTAAAAATAAGTAACAAACTGTGATATCTTTTTATCATCCTCAATGACTGTATTATTAATGAACAATTTACTAATGGAGGTCAGTTCACCATTTCTTTTCTCCAAATTAAAAAAGTACTTAGTATTTTTTTCCCCCTGTTCCAACCATTTATATCTTGATCTAATAAATGCACCCTCTGCTTTTTCTTGATAAATTGTATCCAGTTGTACTTGTAACAATGATAAATCAATGAATTCCTGTGTATTCAAATGACCTTTACTGGACAGGTGCATTATTTCTTCAATAACACTATATTCATTTTGTCTTTTAACTGAAGCAATCGATTTCCCCATTGAAATAGCTAGATTCCTAATTTTGTACTTCATTATTTCCCGATGTTCATGTGTTATTTTAGCCTGAAACCAGTGCTTGTCAATTATGTTTGATACCATCATTTTAAACTTATGATTATCTAATAACTTTTTATTAAATTTCCAATAACCCCTTTTAAATTGCAAATCAGTTGGACCATGTATTAATCGAGATTGATATACCCTTATGGTCAGTTAAAACTGATGGCTCAATAGAAACAATCTGGACACACTGTTCCAGTTCATTAGCCTGACAAGCCAGAGCCACATCAAGATGTTTGGTCTGGAAACTCACCATTGACAGCTCAATCCGAGGGGCGGGATAAACGGTTGTCTTTCAAACTCCCTCTGCACGCGATAGGATAGCGCTACAACCAACCAGAGCAACGAAGGTGAAACAGAGCTCGTTGATAAATTAAACTTTGACCGTATCTGGTCAAATCTGGTCATATACATTTCAGTTAATGAAACTTTATGTAACTCTAACCTCTTTCTTATCTATGTAAGCCTTGTTACCTACAAAGTATGCTCTCTTTCCCTCTTTGCGTGCCTTTTCTACAAGTGGCCATAGCTTAGTGCGTGCTTCTTTGTCTGTAGCAGTCAGATCCTCTTTGAAACGAAGATGCTTTCTTTGTAGATATTCATTTGCTTTAGCATTTCTCCAAACCAAGTCTTTTGCCGTCCGTGAGAGAAACCTGATGATCACTGGTCGCGGTGTGACGCGGTGTTCTTCACCTCTGGAGGTTCACCAATCCTGTGGACTACATCGATGGCACCTGCCACAAAGGTGCGCTCAGCTTCTGGGAGGATTTCTGTACATATTTCTTTCACAACCACTTTGATGACTTCTTATGATCTCTCAGGGACTTCGTAAAGACGCAAGTTCCATCGTCTGTTGTAGGGATGTCCCGATCAGGTGTTTTTGCCCTTGAGTCCGAGTCATTTGTTTTTGAGTATCTGGCGATACCGTGTCCCGATCCGATACGCTGTGAGACGAGTGCGCGCTTTCGGATGATGCACAGAGACAGATCAGCGTGTACGTTCTCATTCGCGTCTTCTCTACACACGGGTGATGACGGTGAAAATTACTGGTCATATTCGAACATACGACAGCACTCGCATGCATTGAACAAAGTTTACACAGATAGACCGTTTTGCCCACGTGTTTCTTTTATTAGCACTGTTGTAATCACTGAGGAGCCAGCACGTGTATCCATCGATAGAAACATACATAACGCATTATTTTACAGTTACAACTCATATTATTGATGCGTCATCAGATGTGTGATGAACTGCTGTGCAAGTGCGCACCTTTTACACCCCAGAATATACATATATGTCCTTTTACACCCCAGAATATACATATATATCCGAGTCCTGATCGGTAGGTAACGTCAGATTCCGATCGAGTCAGAAATCACGTGTTTGGGCCCGATTTCCGATCACACGATCGGATCGGGACATCCCTAGTCTGTTGTATCGTTCAGAGTCACTAGGTTTCTGCTCCATTTCTTGAATTTTCTTTTGAGATTTCGCACACTGTGTTTTAAGACGTGCGGTTTCTTTCTTTAAATCAGCGACGTCTTGGTAACAGTTATCGAGTGACTTTTTGAGTCCTTCGATTTGTAGAGTATTTTGTTTGACTGCTGTGTCAATTTGATTAGCTCTTTGGTTGATTTTTGCCGTCAGAACGCGAATAATGTTCTCTTGCATCTCGGTCAAAGACGGCTCATTCCCTCCATCATTTTTTGCTTTCTTTGGTGGACGTTTCACTGGAGTGTTGGGATTGGAGCTACGTGTACCTCCCTCAGTCTCTTTGCAGGCATAAGAGTGGAGATCCTTAATAGACCTTTTTTCTTTTGCAGATTCAGTCTCCATCTCCACAGAATCCTCCATCTTTCGCGCTATCAATTCAAACGACAAATAGCTATTGTTCGACCATAAACCAGTTGTTGAAAGTCTCCAAAAGTGTTTTACAAATGCACTGCTTACTTTATTAATCAACCATTTAGTTTAAGTCATAGTAAATTAAGTAGACCCTATATTTCTGTCTCAGCTCAAAAAAACACAATCGCTCACGTCGCCATCTTGAGCGCCCCCCTACTTGTCTGTCTTGTGTTCTCATGGACATGTGAAACGCCATCAGTCCCTCCCCAGGCAAGTACTGTTCCAATTCAAAGTTCACATCTAGCCAAGCAGGCTACGGGAGGCTGCATCGAGAGGAGACATCCCAGAATGCATCTCGCACCGTCCAGCAAAGCGTCAATAGCAGATGAGAAACCCTGCTTAATTTAAAAATACTACTGTTCATCTCAAAAAATGTAGTTTTAAGACTTTTCAGGCGAGAATGTACTTGTTTAATGATTAAATATGTGGTTTATGTATAAAGAGAGTGCATATTTGACAATTTTATCTGGCGTGTTGTGAGCTCAGTCAGCATGTGCTCAGCGCTTGTTAAAGGACAACTCCGGTGAGAAATGACCCTAGGTGTAATTAACAGATGGTTACAGAGTAGATCGTTCTCTGGGATGCGTTTTCATGAAAATCGAATGTAAAGAGTTTTATCTTTAAAAACAGATTAGCTTATAATGCTTGTCTATGGGGCACAGGGTAGACACAGGGTGATACAATTAAATCGCTAGTTAATACCACTAACAAGGCTCAAAATAGCCTCACACTAACACAGTAGCATGATGAGTGTCCCTACATGCAAACCGAAGCACTGAGAACTTTGTAAGTGTAAACATTTTAATAAGAAGATACTTTATAAACATAGTGCATTACGCGTTCACGGACAGGCACCATCTTGGAAAACAGGTGAGCTGGTCGATAGGAATTAAGTTTGTGAAATGTAATAACATGGACATTTTTATTTTTATTTATTTATTTTCTCTGTTGCGTTCAGTGCTTTCTTCCGGAAACAATGGACCATATGAGATTCCAAGTCACAGTTCATCACTTAGCACAGCGCTCGTAGCTCGACGAGTCGAGACTGTTTTCCAAGATGGCGCCTGTCCGTGAACGCGTAATGCACTATGTTTATAAAGTATCTTCTTGTTAAACTGTTTGTACACTTACTAAGTTCTCAATGCTTCGGTTAGCATGTAGGGACCCTCATCATGCTACCGTGTTAGTGTGAGGCTATTTTGAGCCTTGTTAGTGGTATTAACTAGCGATTTAATTGTATCACCCTGTGTCTACCCTGTGCCCCATAGACTAGCGTTATAAGCTAATCTGTTGTTAAAGATAAAACTCTTTAAATTTGATTTTCATGAAAACGCATCCCAGAAGAACGATCTACAATGTAACCATCTGTTAATTACCCCTAGGTTCATTTCTCATCGGAGTTGTCCTTTAACCCGCCGAGAGCAGCCTTTTCTCGGATAGACCTTCTGACGTCTGCCGCTGACTCTGGTGTGGTTAAACATCAGATATCAGAAACATGAGAAAAGAGGCAGGGTTGTGTTATATATTTCGTTTTGTTATAAATATACATGCGTAATCAAGGTATGAGTTGCCTGAACCACATTTTTGTGGCTATATGTTTAAGATTTTTTATTTTTTATTGAGAGGAGAGGCAGCGTTTTATGGGATATTTCGTTTTAATGTAGCCTAAAATATTAAAGTAAAAAAAAAAAAAATGGAAAATAGGAAGAGTGGCGGTTTATGACATGTTTTATTGTAGCTTAAAATGATTACGTTTTTTTTTTTAAATAAAAAGAAAAAGAGAGGCAGCTTGTGTTTTGTGACATTTCGTTTTATTGCACCATAGAATATATGTTTATTAATACCAAGTACGCGAACGGCTTGCGTCCGTGTAATTCAGACTTGTCAAGTTCGACTGGAGAACGAACTCTCGAGGACGGCAGGACACAAGTCAAGTCAGGCTGATCTGCTAACAGCAGTGTTCTTCATAGTTTCACTGAAAGTGTAGGCCTATATGCTATATGTATATTTTAGGCTACAATAAAACGAAATGCATGATAAAACACCACTCTGCCTCTTTTCATTTTCATTAAAAAAATATGATAGCCTATTATAGCCACACAAATGTAGTGCAATGCATTATCTTCACTGCATGTATCTAGCAAAACGAAATATAAAAAACCCTGCCTCTTTTCGTTTACATTAAATAATAATAATAATAATAATAATAATAATAATAATAATAATAATAATAATAATAATAATATGTGGTTCAGACAAGGCATATGATTTTCACTCTAATAAAATGAAATATGACAAAACACAGCCCTGTCTCTTTTTGTTAAATGTCAGTTTATGTGTGATCAATGATATAACAGTATAAATAAAAGGTATATGGTATAAGAGGCTAAGAAATAAAGCGAACAATCCAGTCAAACAAAGTTAGTGCTATCTACAACGGTTAATAAGTTAATAGCCTAAAATTAACTTCACACTGCCATCAGCAAAAACGATCTGTCAGGGAATAAATTATAGATTAATGAGACCAAAGATCACTCGTTAGATCTAAACAAGACATTATATTTCATGTTTAACCACCAGAGACATCAGAGCCAGCCGTAAAACATCAGAAGTTCTAGCCGAGAAAAGGCTGCTCTCGGTGGGTTAACGAGCGCTGAGCACCCGCCGATCGAATGGATCTCACAACTCCGAAAACGCCAGATCAAATTGCCAAATAGGCGCTCTCTTCATAAATAAACCACATATTTGAGCTTTAAACAACTAGATACTTGCCTGAAAAAGTCTTACAACTACATTTTGTGACACATTAATTGTAGTATTTTTTAATTGTGCGGGTTTTCTCGTCCACTGTTGCGCTTGCTGTTCGGTGCGAGATGCATTCTGGGACACCGGTCTGTCTGAAGTCCACAAGTCACCTCTCGATACATCCTCGATAAAAGGGGAGGATCAAGGACACATCCGGGGATTTGAACTGTACTTGGCTAGATGTGAACTTTGAATTGGAACGGGACTCGACCAGCAACTGATGACGATTCACAATAGAGATTGATGACGATTCCTCCCGTCCTCTGGAGTTCGTTCTCCCGAGTTGAACTTGGCAAATTTGAACTACCAAAGACACAAGTCACAAGTTTGTTTTGTACAGATTTTGTAACCTGTAGCCTCCTCATTGTAAATAACTTTTATTTTATTTTTATAGTTTTTTTTGTCATGAAAAATTAAGATTAATAAAATAAATAAAGCCACAATTTCTCCAGCCTTTGAAAAAATTCTCTCACAAGGGACACTTGTTGCTGGCATGCACAAATATTTTTTAGCAAGTAGGGAAAATTACTGAAAATTAAGTTAATGGATCTGGGCCAGTACAATACACACATCTCAATTTATGTGGTGTTTCCAAATGGAAATGCTGCCACACCACAGAGATATGACATCTCATATATAACCGATGAATATATATCTTCTATATCTATGTAATTCTAGATCTCTATCTTATGCTGTGCTATCTGTCACTATCTAACTTAGCCTATATGAATGTGTCCTTAGCCTAGATCTATCCTAACTATCTGTCACTGTATATACCTATCAGTCAATATATCGCATTTAAATCTAGCCTAAATATAAATATAAAGCGCACTATAAATCTCACATATCACAAAACTCACGAGGTAAAGATGGATTAACTTTTAGGGGATTTAGGGGTTGTGTGACTGTGGTTTGTTCCCACCTCTTTCAATCAAAGCAGTTTCGGCCAAGTACCCCAGAGTGCAGTCTGGACGATGAGACGGGGCTACACATTGGGGCGTGGCGACACGTTTCACTCTGCCCACATGCAATTTCATTGGTTTACAATACAACAAATCTTTTTGGCATAGGCACTTCAAGCCTGCGCAAGAACATTTCTTAATGTACGATTTTATGAATGAGCCAAAGACAGAATAGAAAAGATTCATTTATTGTTTTGAAACAGGCGCTTGGTGACGGTACCTCCAGTATAATTCAGGCTAATAGAGCTGTTTTACATTTGGCTTCTTCATCGGGGTCGATGGATCAGCACAAACCCGGATTTTATGCAAATGATGATTAATTATTAACTGTAAGATTGGGCACCTCTGAACGCAAACGGCTAATTTTAGTTTAAAGCAGCACTGGGTAACTTTTGTTCTCAGCGTCCCCTTACAGTTGGGAAAAAATAATGTCCTCAACTACTGTCGTACTCTGTCATCCTACAACAGGGGATGCCATCTCGCATGCATTTGTTGACATGACAACCCTGATAGCCCTGAACTAGTTATGCGTGGGGATAGTTCACCAAAAATGAAAATTCTGTCATTTACTTGCCCTCATGTTGTTCAAATCCTGTATAATTTTTCCTGTATAACACAAAATAAGATATTTGGAAGAATGTTTGTAACAAAGCAGATAGAGCAACCATTTACTACTAGACATGTGCCGATTTTCGATAATGCGATTTATCACGATAATGAATATGCACGATATTGTTATCATGGGCACTTTAAAATATCGTAAATAATAATTTATTAACAATTTTAAAAAAAAATTATAATGCATTCAAGAATACTTTGCCCATCAACCGTATAAATGCTCAACACTGCTGTTTTCTGCGTCAAAGGGACACGCGCTCAGATATAAACAAGCCCAACGTGCGTTTGCACATGACTGAACCGGTGAAGGAGACGCGCTGCTGAAGTGCCGCTCAGTGACAGCAGAGGGCGCTGATGAACTGCAGAATGCACCGGTTACCCCGGAAACCAGCAAACAAACAAAAACCACGTGTACTTTTAAAAACATCCATTCGTTTTTGTAATCTCAATGTTGTTCATCAAAGCACCAAATACTTAATACTTAAAGACTTAATAGGCTATTTATTTTCAAACTTAAACATTTTTATGTTTTAATCTGGACTACAACATGCCCTAATGATTAGAACGTTCTGTTATTGTTCAGTAAAACTTTGAGATACGACTTCATTAGTTAACATGTTAATTCATTTTTCACCAAACTGACAATGAAAAATACTTATAAAGAATGAATCATTCTATGTTAATTACTTAGTTACTGTTTAATAACATTAAAATCAAAATCAAAAAAACTTTTTTAATGGACCTAAGATAAAACTAACAATGATCAGTATTTCTGAACTAACATTAACAAAAACATTATACTTTCTGTACCAAATGTAGCTATTGCTCAATCTTAATTAATGCATTAAATAATGAGCTCTTATTGTAATTTGTAAGCCTACCTGTTGTTCTTTATAGCCTAATTCTTTTGCAATTTAATCTGTTTGAAAATTGTACTTTTACAGCTCTGAAAAATATCAAGAGACCACATAACATTGATTTCTCAATGAGGGGTCTCTTAATTTTTTTCCAGAGCTGTATATTTTTTTGGTGCATTATTGTATTTAAACATTCAGTTATTTTTGTTCTTACAAAAATAGTTCTTAAAGCTTTTATGCTATGGCAACACTTTTTTTTTGCAACTTATTTAAATATCGTGATAATATCGTATATCGTGATAAAACTTCATCAATTAATCGCAACATGAAAAATTGATATCGGCACATGCCTATTTACTACCATAGTATTTTCCCCCCTACTATGGTAGTGAATGGTTTCTCTATCTGCTTGGTTACAAACATTCTCACCAATATCAATAATACAGGTTTGGAACAACATGAGGGTAAATGACAGAATTTTCATTTTTGGGTGAACTATCCCTTTAAGAAGAACTGACTGGCTTGGATGAGAAACTTTGCAACGACAAACCAACAATGGATATCTTGGTCACATCCTTTTGGAGAAAGAAAGAGAAAAATTAATTTCAAAAAATATAAATATATTCTTTGTACATTTTATCAATATTAAGAATTTACTTGCATGTGTGACTAAACTAAAGTATTTTTTTTTTACCCTAAATTACGTAATGTTAGGCCTACGTGGCTTGCTTTCTTTCTCTTACGCTGTTTAGAATTTTTCCCACTTGTGAGGATGGTGAAATGAGCGCCATTTTATCATAGTATTCATGGTTATGTTGTTCCCTTAACTTTACGGGACAATTTGAAAAGTTGGAAAATGAAAAATCACGTTCAACACAACCACGTAACCCTAAACAGTGTACATTATTTGGCCTACATTAAGTTACACGTTTGACATGTTTCAGTAAATTTGACATCACTTAGGCCTAAATAATCCCCATTTCCCTTGGATACATTTACCTCTAATTTACTTCTTACTTCACGTCTAACGTTAAATATCCACACAAGCCTAATATGTTGGACATATTTGTCTGCAGTTTAATCATTAACACTTACCTGACGCGTGAATTGCATCCTCAAAATTGCTGTAGCTGCCTCTCGGTGAACCTCGCGAAGTCCTTTGATCTGTATCCTTCCGCGAAATCAAAAAAGTACACCAGAGATGCTTCCGCGAAATCAAACGAGCAATACAGATCCTTCCGCAGTCAAACAAGCTCTTGTACGTATTCATTAAAATTAGGCAGATTAAATGGCACAATTAACTACATATGTTCATGAATTATATATGTATATTAAATATGTAATATGTAAGTGTTGTATAATTATAATGCAGATACCATCATAAACAAAACATTGAAAATACATCTAATTTCACAAATATTGTTCTGATATAGACTATTTTATCAAATGTTTCTAACAGCCCATTTCAACAGCACAAACAATAATCTATTTACCATAGTAAAATATTGTGTGTAAAATATTGTGTTGGCCATAGCCTACTTTTATAAAATATTGACTGGATTTGCATTTTTTAGTCCAGTCAACATTTGCAATTCTAAATGTTAACAGGATTTGAAAATATCAATTCATTAAATTTTTTTCAAATATATTTCTGCAGACTTAATATAATATGTCTGCTTAACTAAACACAAATAAGAAAATTAGTTCAACATATTTTTTTTTGCTCTTCCAACATTTTATTAATTGGAGTTTTTAGAGTGTCCATTTATTTAATCCAAAAATGGATGTTGCAGGATCTGTGATTATATTAGCATGAGACTGCTTCCAGAGCAAGACACCAATAAATACTAGACAAATAGAACTGATTGTCTCCTCTCCAACAATAAGCTGGGGTGTTCTGTGGCTTCAGCCACAATATGGCTGCTGTCGCGTCATCAAGGTGGCTGCACATTAGTGGTGGAGGAGATTCCCCCCTTCCATATGTAAAGCGCTTTGAGTACCCTGAAAAGCACAATATAAATAACTATAAATAAATAAAAACATAACCCCAAACTTGGTACAAGTGCATGTTTGAGATTTTACATTTTACATAGGACCTCTGAGATAGGACCTGCAGTCCATCAGCATGGAATAATCTAGGGGGAAAAAAATTAACAATTTGTCAAAGTGCCAAAAATGTTTTGTATAAAATGTCAGTTTTAGAAGGAAAAATGCTAAAGCAGAGGTGAAATTCATGTTTTTTTTTTATATTTTTAATATTATAACATTTAATAATACTAAACTAATTTAGTATTTCTTAAAATGACTAATAAAATATATATAATTTTCATAAGAAATTTACACATACATAGTGATGTTATTACAAATTTGATTAACTTATTTAAAGCACCGCCAGGTAACTTTTCAACCTTCATAATATATTTTTTAAGACTCTTGTGATGATAAATCGACTTACAATAGGTTGAATGACACGTCTGCCATAGCCTGATGGGGTCTGTAGCGTTTTTAATCGTACTTTTAAACTTCGGGTTTCGGGTAGTAACCCGAGAACAAAAAGAACTACAAAATTCGACTACTTTACGGCATATACGTCACTTCCACCAACACCCACACTTTCTTAAATTCGGACGTGCGAGCCCAACTTTGTTCGTTGGATAATATAGTCATGTCCGAAGCAGCAGAGACAAATAAGAAAGAAAAGGTTTTGTTGGAGGAAAGCAATAAGAGGAAACGAAAAAGTGATGGGATTAAAGGCAGGACGAGGATCAACATTGGACCAGCGTTTGCTCGTCGGCGTGAGCTGAAGGAGGCGTGCCCGACCGATGCTGTCCTGCTTATGATGATTACCTACCACTCAAACATTGAACTGAAGTATCATATAGATTCTGTAAAACGCTAACCAATAGACTATATGCTACTATAATGATACTGGCTTGTAAACGTGAGTGCCGCGATCATTTGGCGTTTGAAAAAATAAAACCCATGAAATTATATTCATATGACATGCTGAAACATATGCCACTGTACCTGGGATGAGGACATTTCACACATTTGCAACGCAAGCAGAACACCCGCATGTGAACTCCTGCAGTGTTCAGGGGAACTGTTAGTGATGCGCGGGTCGGCTTTTTTTCCAACCCACGGGTCCCGCTTTTATGAAATTATTTGGCTGTATATATTTTTACAACCTGCCCCGCGACCATTAAATAGATATACGGGGTCCGCAGGTTGTCATGTCAACAAATGCATGCACGCATCCCCTGCATAGACATTAAAAGAAAGATCCCCTGATGTAGGATGACAGAGTTTACGACAGTAGTAGAGGACAATACTGTTTCCCAACTGTAGGGGGAACCTGAGGGCAAAAGTTACCTAGTGCTGGTTTACTGAGCTTTTTCAGTTCACCTGTATTTCTGTAAGGCTAAACCTTACAGTTTTTGGATAGATGCTATATAAATGCTACATGTACAACATTATCTACTGTGTACAACTTGTAATAGTAGTTAAGTGGCTTTCAATAATGCACATTCATATTTAAAATTTTAAAGCTTTCCTTTGTTGTAGAGGTTTTTTTCTGTCTCTCCTGAATTCACAGAACATTTGATCCATATTTGTTTACCATGAGAGACCAGAACATGTTTCAGCTACTTGGATTTTCGCACTCTGAGGTCCGTTAGGTTAAATAAATGTGCTTACATCCCATCATCCATTGACAAATTTATCAGCAAAACCTTTACATAACAATCAAAACCTCTAATCTAAACATAAAATGTGATTAAACGTTCATAAACAAGAGTTGTTCTTCAAAGACACTACATTTCTATCAAGTAAATATTACACAGAATCGTTTCAATTAAAGGTAAGAAAAGTGTCAGGAACAGTAATATGTATTACTTGTGATTTTATGGACTAAACTCACCTTAAAGGGTAACTAAACCCTAAACCAACTTTTTTTAGTTAATGATCTGCAAGACTGGGGCTTTATTAATGCTCTTTATTGATTTGAGTAAATGTTTTGACATATGGGTATAAGGTGTTTTAATTCTATAATATATGGTGTAAAAACGTCTTAGTGCTGCCCTCTTAAGGTTGAACGGTGGCTACTGCAGTCGAATTTTCCTATTGGACGTTGTGGTGCTTCGTGAGGTAGGATGCAGAGCCATATAGATAGATTTTCTATATGGCTCTGGTAGGATGGTACTTCCAGCGGCTCACTACCACGCCCCTGGCACGAGTTCACCACACCCTAAGAAATGTTTTCCCGTGATCACATGATGAGAACGGCTTCAGTCCAGTATGAGTGCTCATGTTACATGAAGTAGAAACATTATGAATGAAACTTTCTCTTCACTTGCTTTTAACATCCTAATGAAGAAAATACAGATAAATAATGCAGTTGTAAGTACATGTTAAGCTTTTCTTCTGATATTTTTGCCACCTGTCATTTCTACAGATAATTTTTATACTTCAGACGCTTTCAGACAAACCCTGACACGCAAATGGTTGCCGTGGTAATGAACAACAATACCGTAACTTGCTGGCGTATAGTCTAACTTTTATTTGAGGAAATCTGTTGTAATAGGCTATTAGGTTTGAACTTATTGGTCCTGTGCTTTTTTAGTGGCATTCAGTATAAGGATAAGGATATGGCTGTTCAATGTTCATAGATTAGTTAGTGGTCTCATATTGCGCTGCTGCTTCGCTAGCATGAATGAATCAATGAAAGCATCGTCGTCATCGGGAGTTAACGTAGTTTGAGTCAGCGGCTCGATTGATAAGGCTCTGTGTCTACAGACATTTCACCCTCCTCCTCTTCAGGTGAAGGTGGTGGAGAAAAGTCCTCTACTTTAGATGACCGCTCTGTTGCAAGGCTACTTTCGTCACTCCAGTCACTAACCATCTTTGCGAGTCTGACACCTGTCAAACAATCCGTCACTGCGGGTCTCAGGTGCAGCGACACTTCGCCCCACCTTAATATGTCGCCCGCCCCATCGTCCAGACTGCACTCGGGTTACTCCAGGCGCACCTGATGAAACACTTCAGCGCTTCATTTAGCCGTCGTCACGTGACGTGTGTTTCGAATGACATTTCCGAGCAGTGTTTAAACATCTGCACTTCGGGATCTCGACACAGCGTCGATATGTCAGTTTCGCGTCAGCCATCCCTAGTGTTTGAATGACCTGCGATTGAAAGTGTGGCCGACATGATGATCTACAAATTTAACCAACATTACTTACAGTAACTGGAGAAATACTGTTAATGTTGCATTAAACTGAATTAAATGCCATTAAAATAAAATGTGTCAATTCAGTTTTGTATTTTCTGTGTCCCATTACAGGCCTGAAATCGAGTCTCACATCAAGGAGGAAGAGGAGAAGCAAACTTCCTGTAAAATTAGTGTGTGTGAGGAGAGAGAGGAGGAGCAAAATTCCAGTAAAATGAGTGTATGTGAGGAGAGAGAGGAGGAGGCGATTGTTCACACTCAGAGAGCAGCTTCTCCAGTATCCAGCTGTGTGTCCATGAAGAGTAACAATTCCATGTTTCTTCCTCCTGAATTCAGTAATGGACCATCGCCAGGATTCAGCTGTGTGTCCATGAAGAGTAACAACTCCATGTTTCTTCCTCCTGAATTCAGTAATGGACCATCTTCAGGATTTAGCTATGTGTCTATGAAGAGTAACAACTCCATGATTGATCCTCCAGTGTTCAGTGATGGACCATCTTCAGGATTCAGCTGTGTGTCTATGAAGAGTAACCACTCCATGATTGATCCTCCAGTGTTCAGTGATGGACCATCTTCAGGATTTAGCTGTGTGTCCATGAAGAGTAACAACTCCATGTTTCTTCCTCCTGAATTCAGTAATGGACCATCTTCAGGATTTAGCTATGTGTCTATGAAGAGTAACAACTCCATGATTGATCCTCCAGTGTTCAGTGATGGACCATCTTCAGGATTCAGCTGTGTGTCCATGAAGAGTAACAACTCCATGTTTCTTCCTCCTGAATTCAGTAATGGACCATCTTCAGGATTTAGCTATGTGTCCATGAAGAGTAAGAACTCCATGATTGATCCTCCAGTGTTCAGTGATGGACCATCTTCAGGATTCAGCTGTGTGTCTATGAAGAGTAACAACTCCATGTTTCTGCCTCCTGAATTCAGTAATGGACCATCTTCAGGATTCAGCTGTGTGTCCATGAAGAGTAACAACTCCATGTTTCTTCCTCCTGAATTCAGTAATGGACCATCTTCAGGATTTAGCTATGTGTCCATGAAGAGTAAGAACTCCATGATTGATCCTCCAGTGTTCAGTGATGGACCATCTTCAGGATTCAGCTGTGTGTCTATGAAGAGTAACAACTCCATGTTTCTGCCTCCTGAATTCAGTAATGGACCATCTTCAGGATTCAGCTGTGTGTCCATGAAGAGTAACAACTCCATGATTGATCCTCCTGTGTTCAGTGATGGAGCTGCTGTGACCTTTGACCCTGTGTGAGTATCAAGACATTCAGGGCCGACCCAGACTCTGTTAGTGCCCTAGATTAGAGGATATATTAGTTCATCGCTCCTAAAACTTGCAATAATACACATACAGACTAACACACGCGTGCGTATGTTTGCGCAAATAGTTGTTAAAATAAAGGATAAGAAGTCTATATAAAATATGTATCCAAATGTAATATATCTATAGATGGTGGTCTCGTAGTCCAGATAACTAGTTAGTCTCATTGGCCTCTTACTGGCAACCTAATTTTTGAACATAGACTGGAAAGTGACATATCCAAACTTTAATGTTGCTTCACTTGATGTACTAGACTGCATTTATTTGTATTTTCTATTAATATTAAACCTGTTTCTGGTCTCCCTAAAACTGCAAGTCAAAGCAATAAATCTAATCGAGTTGACTCCTACTGTCAAATTTGTCCCAAACAATCAATATGCTCTGGGAGTTTGGTTAGATGAAGTTCTCAATATGGCCGCCAGGTGACACTCAAACTTCATTTGGTGATTTAAAAACATGAAGGCTTTTAATTCATGAATGCTTCTGACCACTGGACTCTTTTGATAAAGACACACAGGATTTTATTTCTGGGTTCCGTTCTTCATTAACACTTCTTATTAGACTAGTTTGAGATGAGCTCTGATGTCGTGCTGACGTGTGTCAAAAATCTCTTGCGATGGTAAGGCGGATGTGTCGGATTCTGCAGTCGAGCGCAGTTGCTCTCCACCGACTGCACTGACCAAAAGCATGATGGGAAACGACTTACTGACGACACAGCTTATTGGTCATTGGTTTGAACAACCATAATGTATGGTTCCTATATAAAAAAAAATGAAAACTCTATTATTTTTTTATGTGTGAATATTCACAAACTCTCGGACAGTGCAAACTTTCTGTGATTGTTGATACATTTATAAAAAATATATATATAAAAACATGCATGTAAAATGATTGATAAACATGTCTTTCGAATGGACATAAATAACAAAAACTTTATTTAAACTATATTTATTTCATATAAAAGCAACAGAACTTACATCGTTTATCAGCAACTGCACACGAGTGTGAATCCTGTGATATCCGCCTTTGACCTCGCAGGTGTCTGATCCACTACGAGAAGAGTGAACTGTCCGGCTTGCCTGCACTTTTTTCACTCCTCCCTTCACTGTAGCCGCCTAATCTCGCCTTCATTTCAGCCGAGGCGAGGCGCATCTCAAATGAGTCTATTTACTTGGATTGGTGACGTAATGTGTTGCTGAACTGAACTCTGGGTTCTGTCGCGTCGCTGCAGTCCGTTGAAGTCTATGGGTCACTGTGCCTATTTCTTTTACTGTCTATGATTGCAAGAGCAGAAGTTGAAGATTTCTCAACTTTTCAAGCACCAACGCAGGCTTCATCCAATCAGATCGCCCTATGCAAATACCCTAGAGCAGACGTGTGATTGGCTGTGGTCACTATGACGGTCGCAGAGCCATAGAGAGAGAGAGTCGCGACAACTCCATAGACTTCAATGGAACGTTTTTTTTTTTTTACAGCAATGGCGGCTCGTGGAGACTCTCAATAGTTCCCGGAAGTTGCAGCTACGCCATAGAGTTACAGCAGAACAGACCGTTTGTGATGCACTTTTAAAAGTTAAGACGTTTAATCAGTAAGATTTTAAATTATCAGCACATCTTAATTCCGTTTCATCCATCGTTATGGAATTAGAGAAAAGTATTCTACTTTTTTTTTTTTTTTTTTTTTTTTTCAAGTTATGGAAAGTTACATATTAGTTAAATATAACATGTCGATGTGTAATAAAATTATTTAAAATCAATGCATTTATTGACTATTAATTACCAAAAATCGCAGTTCTGTCACTGACTAACCATTTGAATTGCCCGCCAAAGAACTTCCTGGAACTATTCGAGGTCTACATGAATCACGTGACTATCGAGTGTTTTGAACTTCTGATGTCGCGACTCTCTTTCTCTATGGCTCTGGACGGTCGCATCAGCACACAGCTTCAGCCATGCCCTATACTATAAAATCATGAATATTAATAATTGGGAATCATGTAAAAAAAAAAAAACATTTATTATTTATCTATTTTAACATTTATGTTTTGGTCTTTTGTCTGTTTTCTTTATAAAGGTCCAGAATGTAAGTTTTTTTTGCCAGGTGACTTGTTTATTATATGATGTCTTGCCGCCAGCCAATCGCTGCATTGCTGATCGTGGTTTCGAGTATCGATCATCTGCCCTCTTCAGTGAACACAAGAACGAGCAGTGATCTCAGATAATTTAGATTTTAATCCAATCCGCAAATCTGTTTGAAGAACCAAATTAGCCAGAGATCAATTATCACGATTAGAAGATCTGGGATCTGTCAAATCATCTCAGGTGTATTAAACGAGGTACGAAGAACGGACCCCTGAAGTGAAAGCAAGCAACAATAAAAGCAAAAAAAAAAGTTAATACTTGTTTAAAATAATCACTTCAGCAAAGATTGCACTGTTTTTTGTTTATTTTGATAAAGGAAATGCATTTGTTGAATAAATATACTTTCATTAAAATGTTTATAAAAAAAAGAAATATATATAGGAATATATATATATTTACACACACATATATATATATATTTACACACACACACACACACATATATATATATATATATATATATTTATATTTACACATATATATTTACACACATATATATATATATATATATATATATATATATATATATATATATATATATATATATATATATATATATATATATATATATATATATATATATATATATATATATACACATATACAATTTCTTTCCAGATATATTGATGATATTCATTGCTTGAAATCAGAAGGAAGATTAGCTGTGGGTATACCATTGTTCTGCTAGCATGTTTTACAAATTACTAAGGTACTTCAACAAAAACCTTTATTTTGTCAAAAACACTGTGATCAAAATTAGAGAACAATAACCAATGCAGCACAAACCAAATTACAACTAAAATGTGATGCTTACAGCAGTCAAAAATGAGTAGGAAGTATAGAGGCCATTGCTTTGAATGAGCGCAGCACATCTGCGGCCACAGGACATCACTATATACTCACACTGCTCCGCTGTGATCTTGGTCCACTCTTCTGCCAGTCTCTTCCACGGTTCGGTAGCTGGAGTGGGTTTCTTAGCCATAACTTTGTTGCCAATGATTTTACATAGATTTTCAATGGGGTTTAGATCAGACTCTGGGCTGGCCATTTCATTATTTCAGTGTTCTTATCTTCAAGGTACTGCTTTACCCGTTTTGCAGTGTGATAGGGGGCATTGTCTTGCTTAAATATTGCGGGCTGATTGGTAGATGCTCGCAGTGAAGGAACCACATGTTGCTGAAGGAGGTTCTGATGAACAGGTCCTGAGGTTCTGCCTTGTAGCTCTATAATAGGCCCAACTCCTGCTGCAGAAACCTCCCCAAAACCATGCCACTTCCCCCTCCATTATTCACGGACTTCTTTGGCCACTTTGGGTTCAATCTTTCTCCGGTTTGATGCCGAACATGATGTTTCCCATCAGACCCAAATAAATTAAACTTGCATTTATCACTAAAATGAACTTTGGACCAGTTTTCCTCTGTTCACACAGCATGCTCCTCAGCAAAGGTTAGTCTAGTCTTTTGATTCTTTCTGCTGATGAGAGGCTTGGTCACTGCAGAGTGAGCTTTCAGTCTGAATTCTCTTAAATGACAAGACACTGAATGGCCAAACAGATCCTTACTGTGTTCAGCTCTGAACTGGTGAGTAATTCCAGCTGCAGTGTTGAACCGATTCCACATTGAAAGTTTCCGCATTGTCCTTTCCTCTCGTTCATTGGTCTTGCGTTTTTTGGGTACTTGAATGAGTTAGTGTCTTTGTAAAGCTTCAATATTCTAGAAATTATAGATTTGGAAAGACCAACTTCTTTTGCAATAGCTGAAAGAGTCATCCCTTTGGGCTTCATCTGGACAGCCTGGTGTCGTAGGGTTTCAGTCACCTTAGAGTGGCTTGCCATCTTACAAAGTCAGTGAAAATTGGAAAGTTTTCTTCAAGTTAAATAGGGTTTGCCAGATTATTACGGAAATCAGCACCAAGTGCCAGATTAACACCCAAAGCTTGACGGTATCTGAAAGTGTTCTCTAATTTTGACCAGCGTTATTTTTCAATTGTCTTAAGTTGTAATACTGTACTTCAGAATATATTTAACTTGTGAAATATGCTTAAAAACTGCCCTTCTGTTCCTGTTAGGATCATTTCTAAAAGGACTAAGCAGTGACCTTGAAATTTGGGAAACTGTATGTTGTTCTCTAATTTTGAACTCTACTATATATATCTATCTTTGAAGGTGAATTTATATTTATAACTTTAATATTGGCTTAACAGTATTAACAATAATTGATATTTTATTATATAATATGATGTATCATTTTAAATATGGTTTTATTATTAATAAGGTGATTATCTCTAAGGTGAACACCCAACGCAATAAAAGATATTAAACATCTGAATCTAATCTGGTCATGTCACCAAATGGATTTATTTCATGGTAATAATTGTGTCTTTAGCCCAAATAGCAAATGTGCCTTTTACCCCAAATACTTTTACATGTCCTTCTGTTATTGAAAAACGGCTCGGGTTATGTATATAACCCTTGTTCCCTGAGAGGGAACGAGCACTGCGTCGAAACGCTTTGGGGATGCTCCCTAAGCATCAGCGAATCTGAAGCCTGAATAAACACTAGTCCAATCCGATTGGTCGTGCGTGATGACGTCATTGTGACGGCGTACCCGGAAGTATAAAAGGGGGGCCGGCGCATAATGGCGGCAGTTTTTTGCTCTGAAGCATGCGCTCCAGGCGTGCCGAGGTGTGGCGGTACGACGCAGTGCTCGTTCCCTCTCAGGGAACAAGGGTTATATACATAACCCGAGCCGTTCCCTTATCGAGGGAACTTCCCACTGCGTCGAAACGCTTTGGGGAACGAGTACCCACTAGGCCACACCGAGGGTAGCGCCTGTCCTAGTGTGAAGCCGGAGACCGGGCACAACTAGGGTTGGAGCACCCTCGCGCCAGGCGTCGCAGGGAGATCCAGGCTATAGAACCTGATAAAGTGTGTGGAGTAGCCCACCCCGCCGCCTCGCAGATATCCTGCAAGGGGACCCCAGAAAGGAGGGCCACCGAAGAGGCCATGCCTCTGGTGGAATGTGCCCTCACGGCTACAGGTGAAGGCAAACTGCGCACCTGATAAGCCCTGGTTATTGCCTGGACAATCCAGTTACTGATTGTCTGGGTAGACGCAGGCAACCCCTTCTTGGGTGAGCCAAAGCACACCAACAATTGTTGAGATCTCCTCCACTGTGCGGACTTCGCCAGATACACCCTGAGTGCCCTGACCGGGCAGAGTAGGTGAAGTCTCCCCTCTTCCGCCGTCACGTGAGGCGGAGGATGAAATGCCTGCAGAACCAAAGACCTGACCACCCTCGATGGGACCTTAGGCACATAGCCCGGCCTAGGGTGTAAGATGGCCTTCACTCCACCCAGGGCAAACTCCAGGCAAGTCGGCGTTACTGCCAAGGCCTGGAGATCCCCCATTCTCCTTAGAGAGGAGATGGCGAGTAGAAAAGCCACCTTAAGGGTCAGATTTTTCGGTTCTGCTGACTCCAGTGGCTTGAAGGGGGGCCTCAGCCAACCCCTCGAGAACCACTGCCAGGTCCCAGGTTGGAACTCTGGACTGAGCCACAGGCCTCATCCTCCGAGCCCCACGGAGGAACTGTACAACCAACTGGTGCCTACCCAGAGGCCCATCACCCAGAGGAGTGTGGAAAGCCGCAATGGCAGCCACGTACACCTTGAGTGTGGACGGGGTTAGGCCCGCAGAGAAGCGATCTTGGAGGAACTCCAGCACTGAAGCCACTGGGCAGTTAACTGGGTCCACCTCACGCCCCCTACACCAAGTGGAAAACACATTCCACTTGAGGCTGTACAGTCTCCTTGTGGACGGAGCCCTGGAACTGAGTAAGGTCTCTACCACGTCTGCCGACAGGCCAGCCTCTAGGTACCTGGCCCCCTCAGGGGCCAGACCCAAAGGTTCCAAATCTCCGGCCGGGGGTGGAATATCGTCCCCGCCGCCTGAGACAGGAGATCCCTCCTCAGAGGAATCTGCCATGGATGACCTGCCAGCAGGGCTATGATATCTGAGAACCAAACTCGCGTCGGCCAACGGGGTGCTACCAGAAGTAGACTGACCCCCTGCCGACGGACCCTCTCCAGGACTCCCGGGAGCAGAGCAATCGGGGGAAATGCGTACAGACGCAGCCTCGGCCACGTCTGCACCATGGCATCCAACCCCAACGGGGCTGGATGCGTGAGGGAGAACCACAGTGGACAGTGGGACGTCTCTCGAGACGCAAACAGATCCACTTCCACTGGGCCGAACCTCTTGCATATGGCCTCCACCACTTCGGGGTGGAGCCGCCACTCCCCGGGCCTCAGCCCCTGCCTCGACAGGATGTCTGCTCCCTGATTTTGAACCCCCGGGACATACATTGCCCTGATGGACAACAGTTTCCCCTGGGACCACAGGAGGATTAGATGCGCCAATCTGCACAGAGGGCGCGATCTTACCCCTCCCTGGCGATTGAGGTACGCTACGACAGCCGTATTGTCTGTCCGCACCAGGACATGTTGGCCGCGGAGGTCCGGGAGAAAAGCTCCTGAGAGCTTTGTAGACCGCCATCATCTCCAGGCAATTTATGTGCCAGGAGGAATGACGGCCCTCCCATGGGCCCCTCGCAAAGCGGCCGTCCATGACCGCGCCCCAACCAGTGAGGGAGGCGTCTGTTGAAACGGATTTCCGGCAACAGGACGCTCCCAACACTGGCCCCTGGGACAGAAACCAAGGTTTCTTCCATATGACTAGGGAACGAAGGCATCTGCGCGTTACCCTGATCATACGAAAAGGATTCCCTCTGGGGGAAAACCCCTTGGTTTTCAACCACCACTGGAGGGGTCTCATGTGTAGCAGGCCGAACGGTATCATGTTGGACGCTGCTGCCATGTGCCCCAGCACTCTGAAAGTGCTTCACAGTGGTGTGCTTAACAGTGAGGCCGAAGGGAAGAACCCGATATTGGTACGCCTCGCCCCCGAAAGCGAACCTCAGGCCTCCTGTGGGCAGGAAGGATGGAGATATGAAATATGCGTCTTTAGATACATCGTGACGAACCAGTCCTCGGACTGGATCTGACTCACGATGGGATAATGAGCATCTTGAACCTGAATCTCCTCAGAGAACGGTTCAAGTACCTCCGATTTAATAATAGACGCACTCTTCCATCCTCTTTGGGAACCATGAGGTAGCGACCGTAAAGCCGGACTCCCTGTCTGGCGGAGGGATACACAATATAGCCTCCTTTACCCTCAGGGAGCACACTTCCTGTTCCCTACCTGCCACTGGGCTGGGCACACCACTATTCAGGCCACACCGATGAACCCCGGTGGTGGAACGCTGAACTGCAGTCTCTACCCTTTGCCCAAGGTACACAGGGCCCCAGCAGATATATTCGGGAGCATAACCATGCGCCGAGATATTCTACTAGGGGAACCAGCCTCTCAAGGCTGGTCTCTGGTACCCACCAAACCTCCTGCCCGACCCCCTGAAGCGGCCACCCGGCAGGGCTTAGTCGGGGAGGATTTTCGGTGTGCGAACACGTTCGCTGCCCAGCCGAGGTCTCCCTAGAGGCGGCTAGAGTAGCATGTGTTCGCAGGAAGTCAATGTGGCCCGAGCGTCATAGACGGCGGATCGCAGCATCGACTTCCAGAAAACTCCACAGAGGAGGCGACCTCGATCGCTCCTCTGGAGAGGGGGCTGGCCAGCAGGCCACTGGGCTGGGCACACCACTATCCAGGCCACACCGATGAACCCCGGTGGTGGAACACTGAACTGCAGTCTGCACCCTTTGCCCATGGTACACAGGGCCCAACAGATATATTCAGGAGCATAATGACTATGCGCTGATATATTCTACTAGGGGAACCAGCCTCTCAAGGCTGGTCTCTGGTACCCACCGAGCCTCCTGCCCGACCCCCTGAAGCGGCCACCCGGCAGGGCTTAGTCGGGGAGGATTTTCGGTGTGCGAACGCGTTTGCTGCCCAGCTGCAGTCTTTCTAGAGGCGGCTAGAGCAGCATGCGTTCGCTGGAAGCCAATGTGGCCCGAGCGTCGTAGACGGCGGATCGCAGCATCGACTTCCAGAAGACTCCACAGAGGAGGCGATCTCGAACGCTCCCCGGGAGCAACACAATTTGGATGATAGGCTGAAATACCTAACTCCTCAAAGTTAGATAAATCCCATTTAATTGCACAGAATTAAATGCCACCAAAAACACCCAAATAGTGAACACAACTGGGATGATAGGCTGATAATCTAACTACTCAAAGTTAGATAAATCCCATTTAATTCCTCAGAAATAAATGCCACCATAATCACCCATCACGTGAACATGCTGAATGATAGGCTGAATAGACATATCTAACTCCTCAAAGTCAGATAATGTTTAATTTAAATTCCTCAGAATTAAATGCAGCCCTAATCACCAGACCATACTGTTTAAATATGTATTCAACTACTCGTCATCTACACGCTGCCTCAGCAACGCGAGATTCGAATCGTTCCCAACATATTTGGCTTTCATCCCTCGAGATGAAAGCCACAGGCGCGAGGCTGAAACACTCGAAAACGCACGTTTCTGTACGCTACGAGACATTTCTCAACGACCACAGCCAGCACCCTCAGGGGCTGACTGCAAGCCTCGCTAAACAGTATCACATGTACACATATAGCGTGTGTTCACTTCTGTTGCAGACCCTTAATGCACGCGCTGCCTCGGCAACGCGCGAGATCGAGCCTGCATTATAAGGTGGCGGGCTCTCGTTTGCTTCACTCCGTCGACGCTGAGCACATCTAATTCCTCGGAATCAGATCGCTCAAGCATCTGGTTCTCCCTCCCGGGGAAGAGCCGCATCGCGGGCTTCCGCACGGGAACGGAGAACACCGGGTTACTACAGGCAGCCCCCTCGGGGACTGCCTGAGCACCTTATTTTATGAGTGAAGCAGTGTGTATGGTGTTTTAACGTCACCCGCCTCGATGCTGAGCACATCTAATTCCTCAGAATCAGACAGCTCAAGCATCGGACCCTCCAACCCGGGGGAAGATGCCGCCAAGCGGGCTTCCACACGGGGAGGAAGATCGTCGGAACTGTCAGGGGAGAATTGGGAAAGTGCCGCGGCAGTCCCGAAACCCTCTGACAAGTCCCGCTGTGAGCCCCATGATCTGCGACGCCGAGCCGCCTCAGCGACCGCGGGTCCAGAACCACGGGGCTCACGAGGCTGGCCGGTCTCATCGAACACGGCCAGCCGAGAGCGGAGCAGTCTGAGTGTCAGCAGCTCGCAGTGTTCACAGGCGGCTCCCTCGAGAGCCGCCCGAGCGTGCTGAACACCCAGACACTGCACACATAACAGGTGTGTATCCGATCCCGAGATGTAACGGGGACACGGATGCACACACTGCCTAAATGCACTCCTTCTCTCTTCCATACTTTTTAAATAAATCTTTCACACACACACTCGCAACTGGACAGACAACAGTAAATAGACAGACCAAACAGAGAGCGCTATGCTGAAGAGCAATAACTGCCGCCATTATGCGCCGGCCCCCCTTTTATACTTCCGGGTACGCCGTCACAATGACGTCATCACGCACGACCAATCGGATTGGACTAGTGTTTATTCAGGCTTCAGATTCGCTGATGCTTAGGGAGCATCCCCAAAGCGTTTCGACGCAGTGGGAAGTTCCCTCGATAAGGGAACTGTTGCTTGAGCAAAAGTGAAAATCATTAAGAAGACCTTTGTCTTAAAGTGTAGACAATCATTTTAATTTAATCGAGTAGACAAATAATTAGCAAAGAAACCATTTGAATTATTTCTGTTTTTGTTTCTCAGTATCAACCTCAGGAAAAGAAAGAGAGCAGCTTCTCCAGTGTCCGACTGTTTGGCCATAAGGAGTAACAACCCCACGCATGAGCACCCACAATTCAGTGCTGGAGCAGTGACCTTTGACCCTGTGTGAGTATCACAAGAACACTGAATGCACAAAGTTAAAGCTTTTTAACAAGTACAAGTCACAAGTGGAAGTTGTGATGCAAATAAAGAAATCTAGGGATGCACAATGTTATCGGCACAACATCGAAATCGGCCAATAATTGCTTAAAATATAAAAAACTTTAAAAATGAAAAAAATCTTTGATATGAAAAAATTATGCTGATATGCCTTGCCGATATGATACCGTGTTGATATGCGCCTGCAATAACTCACAAGGTGTGCTATAGCGATAAGATCATGTCATTCTTGAAGTGAAAATAAGCAAATACATTGCATGTGTGGTGATTTATATTGAAAGTTTTTAAATGCTGGCTTGAATTTGTGAATGTGCGTACGGAAGGACGTAGCCGTCAATGCGGAGTTACCAGGTCTTCACAATAAAACTTGCCCAAAATTAGCCCAATCGTGTCTCCCCACTCAATAGTGTGTGCGGTAGAAACTCGTCCGTTCCTAGTGCCAGCCCGCTACAATGCAATATATACATATGTATACGTATAGAATTACAGGATTTCAAAAGATCTGTCTTGGCGAGTGTTCACACAAACATTATCTCTGTATCAAGTGCAAATTTGGTTACCTGTTGTGGAAAAAACATCTGGGGCCGTACAGTGTTGGGCAAGCTACTTGGAAAATGTAGTGAGCTAAGCTACCAGTTACTCTACATTAAATTAAGCTTCACTACACTGAAGCTAATTTTATATTGAACCCACTTCATTCCAATCAATGCTATTTCAGTGATCAATAAAAGTCAAGCATATAGACACACATTTTTTTTAGTTATACAAAAACTGTCCGAAATCAATTCGGCAACAAAAACATGTGATCCATAATATAAACACAACCAGGGGCCTATTGCACAAAACTAGGATAAGGGATTAAGCCGGGATATCTTGGTGATCTTTTCATTTTTATGCAAAATTTAGTACACAGCTGTCATGTAAACATACCCTGAAGGCAAACTCATACCAAGAACGATAGCGATAATGAAAGATAACTGCATATTAGGGCTGGGATAAACGATTATTTTTTAAACGATTAATCTAGCGATTATTTTTTTCGATGCATCGATTAATCTAACGATTATTTTTTCCTGTCCGATTCGGTTACGATTCAATTCGATTACCGATTATCTCCCCATTAATTGCCTAATAGCAATTATCTGAATGAAAAAACGAATTCCTTAACATTGCAATATTTTTATTGCTCTTAAAATTCCAAAGTAAGACTATACAAGAGCAATGCATTCAATAAAACCTTGAAAACATAAAGTAGGCTACAGACACACTAGGGCTGCACGTTATTGAAAAAAAATTACATTGCGATATTTTTTTTCCCCAACGATATATATTGCGATATTGAGAGCCATTAATTCAGGCTAAAGTCAATAATTACCATTCCGTGATATTAATAATTTCACTAATAAGCAAGCT
This sequence comes from Pseudorasbora parva, assembly GCF_024679245.1. NCBI lineage: Eukaryota > Metazoa > Chordata > Actinopteri > Cypriniformes > Gobionidae > Pseudorasbora > Pseudorasbora parva. The sequence goes on from NC_090173.1 coordinate 53,119,353, forward strand.
TCATTACAAATGACAAAAAGAAATGTTGGAAAATATGTGCAAACATAAAACTAAACCTCCAGTAGGTGGCAGCAGGTGACCGTCTTAATGAGTGAGTCACTGAGTCGTTCATTCAAACGATTCATTCGAACGCTGAATCGTTCACACTTGTTGCTATGAGTGAGACGTGTTACGGATCTGCTATGAACGATTTTCACTGCTGAAATAGAACAAAAACACTAAATATTGCATCTAAAATGTAAGTGACTAAGTGATTGTTAATTAGTTGTTTATGGAGCTGTCATATGAAATCAGCGTCATTTTCAGTCGTGATGGTATTCAGGAAAACGCTTGTGATTTGTTGTGATAGTGTTGTGATATCTCCTCGAGAGGCTGCACGAGCGTGAACAGCGCGACCTTATTATCATCAGTTCATTATATATTATCCAAAATCGATCGCCACATTCTCGCATTTTGGTGATTCGCTATAGTTATTTTTTGTTTTAATCAGGCTCTTGTCCGTCAGTAAAGTAAAATTCTTTCACTTGTCCCTTCAAAACACCCACATGTCCTGGACAAGCGTTAATGTCGAGCCCTGCTTTGTATTCGTCGTAAAGATCTTTGTTGTGCCGTTTTAAGTGATCAGGCAAATTGGTGGTGTTTTCTTGTTTTGTAGCCACAAGACACTCCATGCAAAGTACCTCTTTTTGTTCAATATCCTCTTTTATGTAGCCAAAATAGTCCCAAAAAGATTTTTTTTCCTCTTCGGATGTTTGGCCGTGAGCGGTGAGCAGCGGCACAGCGAACCAATCGCACAGCGAACCTGTGCAGGCATGAGGAACGTGCATGTCACTCCAGCAACAAACTCGTGTTTACTGTGTGCTTCCTTAATACACCATGGGCTACTACCATAGACCGTAAAAAAATACTACTACCCTTCACATCGCATGTTCCGGCGATGTGACTATCGCACATGCGCACATCGCGATGTCGATGTTAAAACAGAATATCCGTCAGCCCTAACACACACACACACACACACACACACACACACACACACACAAATAAATAAGTATTAACCTACAACAAAGAAACAAATACGATTTTTCTATGTATGCAACTCAGCCTACAGGCTATGCCCATCGATTAAATATCAACAAGCTGGTTAATCAAATCCGGGGACACACTGCATGCGTGAGCGTCTCGGCTGCGTGGCGTGTCCGTTTTTGTTTCGGCTCACATGTTAACAGGTTGGAGTTTGCACACTGCCTGTGACGCGCGGAAAACGCGTGCATGCTAGAAATAGAAGAGCGCCTATTTTTCACGTGTGTTGGGAGCGTCTCCAGGCAAAATAGAATAGGAAAAGATGTTTATATATCATTTTGACACGAATACATATTAATAATTTACATTTTCATGTTTGAAAGTCTGTAGGTTTACATAAATGCAGATATAGGCCTAATTGTAATAATAAAAAATGTCAATTATCGATTTTGAAATATTGCAACTGTCAATACAGAACTAAATATTCTGTAGCCTATTTTGCCGTCAATACCATAGATATGTGGCTACTCCCGACGTTTTCTTTGCTGTATCAGTAGGCTATTTATGTTTAACATTAGGAATAGGGCTTCCCTCCGCATCAATAGCAGCAGCAGCGTCGCGTCAGACACGCTTCTAGTGTGCAAGGGCAGAGAAAACGCCACACAGCCCCGTGGCTGACCCGCAACAGAAACGCCACGCGCATCAGCGGCATGACAGTGAAAAAAGTTACATGTAGAGTGCATTACGGGCGCCAATATTCAGTTTAAAACCGGAATAGTCCTGGGATGAAACTGCTCACTTAGAGGATGGATACCCTCGGTCACATCAGCGCGATTAGACATTAAACATTTTAAATTTAAAACAGCTTATTATGTAGGTAACGTAGCCAATGTGTCCGATGCTTTCACTTTTTCATTTTTTGATGCAAACGTTTGTTTTTGTGATTAAACTACATCAAATATTACCAAAACATCTGTCTTCCTGTGTGCAGAAATTTGTTTATGTAGCCGTGACAACAAAGCGCGTGCGCGCATGCCTGTGATGCTCCGTGCGCACTGCGCGCCAACCCCATAGACTGTGGCCAACCCGCAAGCCTTGCACTTCTGAAAGTCTGAGGAGCCGCTCGTGTTGCTACCATAGATATTCCTAATAAATAATATACTTAATTACATAATATACTTTATTATGTACATGTATGGTTGCTACTACTCTCTGGCACCGCCATCTTTATTTTGAGTCTGACGAATCGACGCGCATATTTTGCGTCAACGTATTTTTTGCGTCGTCGACGCGTTGTCCCAGCCCTACTGCATATTAGTGGATAAATTGAGCCAGGATCACCAAAATATCCCAGCTTCAACCCTTATCCTAGTATTGTGCAGTAGGCCCCTGGTGTCGAGAGTGAGTGAGTGTGTGTGTCTCCCACACACATGAAACAAGTTTTGTTCATTCATTCATATCAAGAGGTGGCCAGGCTGGACCCCGATACTTTTAACAAGAGGTGTTTATTCAAGAGACACAATAGATTTTAAAACTTTGCAGTTTCTCTTTTGTCACCGCGCGGACGATGCAACAGCGAATTGAGCGCTAGAAAAAAAAAAACTAGATAGTGCGAATGTGCACGCGCCTATCCGGTCTTTACGCGCTCACTGCCAAAGGAGTACTTTGAAAGGCTCGCGCGCGCATCTGTGCGCATCTGCGCGAGTCAGAAAGGAACGTAGAAAGTGAAGTATATCCGCGTTCTTATCAGTTGTGTTTCCAATTTGAGCTTGATCCTCAGAAATGTTTGGGAAAATGTAACGTTAGCTTGTGTGGACGCTACCGCACTACGTGATCAACAGAAGAGCTTCGCTACTGAAAAGCTATTTCATTGAGAAAAAAGCGACGCTACCACCACGCTACTGAAAAATTTAGTTAAGCTAGTAGCGTCACTACTTGTAGCGACGCTACTGCCCAACACTGGGGCCGTATTCACAAAACATCTTAAGGCTAAAACTTGCGGATTTAGGGGAAACTCTTAAAAATAATGGCTGTGTCAGTCCTATTTTTAGGACCCCTACATTTTTTGCTCTAAGAGTATTTCAAAAAGCATTTTAGCACTAAAACTAGCTCCTAAATCCATGAAACGTTAGGAGTAGTCAAGAGGACTCCTTAGTCACTGACCAAATCACTAACAATCAGAGATGTACTAGAGACTTGAGTTAAAGTACAAGTGCTCTATCAAAAAAGTGACTTGAGTAGAAGTTGAAGTCCTCTTTAAGCATCACACTTAAGTAGAAGTACTAAAGTATTAATTATTATGCAAGTAGTTTATTTAAAAATGTACTACTCAAGTACTGAAAGTAAAAGTACAAGTATTGTGTTATGTAGTTATTAAAGAAAGTAGTCAAAAGTTTGAACATCATATTTCATTATCAAAACATTTATTTTGACTAATAGTCTAATTTTCTACCATATACAATTGAATACAATTAACAGCTAGCTAACGACAACTTGCTTTGCACTGTTCTCTTTCACCTCACTCCATTCTAAACCAGGCTAAATAATTTTTTTAGGCAATTTTTCTACACATGGTCATATAAATAACCTGAAAACACTGTAGTTCATTAAGATTAAATCTTACTAACCACTCTTACTAAATCAAATATAAGCACATGTATATTCTTATTTCAAGAGATGTTCTGAGTAAACGATTTGTTTGTAAAACTTTACAATATGGTTTGATTGGTTACCATTACATTAGTTAATGTATTAGAATAATAACTAACATGAACTAACCATGATCAATACATTCGTTAATGTATTTATTAATCTTTGTTCATCTTAGTTCATAAAAATACAGCTGTTCATTGTTTGTATGTTACTTCACAGTGCACATTAACAATGTAAACAAACAGAGAGCAATTTAAGGGCAAGACAGCGCTTGTGTTGTTAGACAGTGAATGTGTGCGCACGGCCAGGTGCGTGCTCTCTCGCAAATGTGCCTTGACAAGCGCAGCAGTTATTCTATTTTACATCACTCACCGAACAAAAAAGGCTTTGGTGGCTAAAACAAAAGGCAGAAAGGGAGCACGCGCAGTCTTCTTGATTTGCTTGATTCGCTCAATGATGTGCCAGCTTCATCAAACCTGCCATCTACCGTTCTGGCAGCGGTAAATAATGTGGGCTTGGAATGGAATGATTAGTATGATTTTTATAATTGTAACGAGTAACTATGCAGCGCATAAAAAAAAAATCGGAGTAAAAGTATTAAACTCATGGAAAATATGTACTGAAGTAAAAGTAGGAGAAAAAAATTATATTCTAGTAAAGTACAGATACCGCCTTTTAGTACTGAAGTAGTTCTACTTCGTTACTATACATCTCTCCAAACAATCCTAATGGCCGTTGCCACATTCTGACCAAAGACAGTATTATTATTATTTTTTTTTTTTGACATTTGTAATTTTTGACAGATATTTTTGCCTGATTCCAACAAATCACATCATTTTGAAGATTGTTTTAGGGATGCACCGATACCATTTTTTTTTCAGAACCAATCCGATATTAAAAATTCTAAGTATTGGTCGATACCGATACAATACAGTTTTGTTTAAAAATTATACTGTATAAACTGTATATACTTTTATATACAGTGTGAGTGGTGCTTGTGAGTGGCAAAACTCGGGCCGTTTATGCAAAACAGGGCAATCCCTATGTCTGTACAATGATGTGGAGTTGAGATATGGCTTATTTATATGTTTGTATGGTTGATAGGGTACTCTAAATGGTTGATAGGGCGAAGTTAGGAAGCTGTGATGTCATGATACAACAACTGATACAAATAGTTTTGTTTAAAAATTATATATAGAATTTCTATAGCTCAGTGTGTTGAACTGATAGTCACTCTTTTGTGAGTTAAACACAATCTACTAAATAAAGACAACTTCATTATAAAGAAAACAACAACCTAAAATTATATATAAAACTCGCAATCTATGACAAAAATACTAAACTAGATTAGTGGAAAATTCGGCAGCAAAGGTTACTCCTGAAAAATCACGAGTGCACAATAATTGTATAAAATCTAAACATTTAGTGGGGAACAAATAAAGAAAACCATAAAAGTGAATAAGTGTAGCTCTAAATCTTGTCAAATGTTACACGTTGTTGTAAAATAGCCTACATTCATGAAAAACAAGTAAACATATTTATAAAAATAGGGCCTATATACTAAGAAATTACATTATTTTAAATGTATAGCTAATTTTTTTAATGAGACAGCAACATATTCTAGATAGGCTAATAATAATCTCATAGCACAAAAGTATTATAATACGAGCGGCACAAAGCGTGTATGCGCATCCCATGGGCAGGATGATCCGCTTGATGCAACATGGAGTCACAGCTCTGTCCGCATTGAGAAATTCAAAACACAAAGGAAAGATATATTGTATCTATGCAATATTTTATTAAGCTGTTTGTTTTACAGTTTAACATATCAGTTACTGTGTGTGAAGAACAATACAATATCTAGTCCAGTGTTGTGATCTAACAGTAGCGGTGTAACGATACACTCGTGTCACGATTCGATATGTATCTCGATACTGAACTCACGATAGGATATGTATCCCGATATTTTAAGCCAAAATAAAGTTTTTTAATTTTTTTTACTTAATATTATATTATTTACGTTTTATTATCAGGACCCACAAATATTATACATTATGTATAGTTGTTGTATGATTCTATGTAATAAGATGATTAATGAAATAAATGTATGTCACTGAAACTCTAAACTTAATTTTTTTTCCCCTCACACATTATTCACACTTTCAATATAGGCAGTATCTCTCCCCATGCCTGCTGTGCTCTGACTCTCCTTATTAATGCTATTAATGCAGTATGTAAGAATGAACCATCTGAAATGCTTTGAATAATCATACCACTAAAACTAAATGGGATCTGGTTATTTAAATGATGTTTGCACGTTCACTAAGGACTGTCGCTTTAAATGATATTTGCGCGTTGACTTTGAGGAGTGTCGCTTTAAATAATGTTTGCGCTTTAACTGTGAGGAGCGCCGTTCCGGCAGAGCGCCGTTTTTGTGTTTGCACTTCAGATGATCAATACAATCCGCCACAGCTCTAATCGCAAGAAAGCTCGTCAAAATGGCCGCTCTCAAACTATAAACGTTTAGCTCATCCAAGAACTTAAATTCTGCATTTCCTCTCTTTCATGTTGTTTTCGTGCATCATTTGAACGTCCGTGTTTACTACAGTATGTGCGTTTTGTTAAAAATTTTCATCACATAAAGCCATTGTGTCTCTTCAGAAGACTTGAAGACTAAAGAGCATTTGGATTAGACACTCGATTAGTTATTTTTACATGCCTTTATGACATTCTTTGCATCTTTTAAGTTTGAGAGGAATGGACTTTAAAAATGGAGGGACATAAATCCCTCAGGTTACATAAAGAATATCTTCATTTGTGTTTGGAAGTTAAATAAAATAAACAACATGATGGTGACTACATGATGACAGAGTTTACATTTGTGGTAGCCTTCATTTGTTTATTTGTGATTTGGTGAATTATACCTTATAAATAGGGCTACACCAAGTTGAGCCTTGGATAAAACAACTCTATATCGCGAATCGTTATCGCCACGATAGATAGAAATCTGTCTGAAAGAGCAAACACTTATTTCTACATGTGGTTTGATTTTCACATTAGACATATTTGAAATTTTATTTATTTTCACAAGGGTTTTGTGTCTCTGTGCATCTTAATGTGTTTTCAGTGGATGGAGAGCTGATCAGATCAGAGATGTGTCCTGTCTCAGCACATCCTCCTCCTGTCAGAAACACATCAGTCCTCATGACACAGAAGCAGCCCTGCAGCTCGACTCTCACCAACCAGTGCAGGATGATCTGCAGAGAGCCAAAGACCAGCACAAAACCAGCATGAAGAGCAGATATGAGAGCGTATTTGAGGGAATCAAACTACAAGAGAATCAGACGCTCCTGAACAGGATTTACACACAGCTGTACATCATAGAGGGAGAGAGTGAAGGAGTGAATGAAGAACATGAGGTGCTACAGATGGAGAAAAGCTACAAGACACTCCAAGACACTCCGATCAACTGCAATGACATCTTTAATCCTTCACCTGAACTAGGATATGAGGAGAAGAGAAGAGAGAAGAAAGACAAAATCAAGACTGTTCTTACTAAAGGCATCGCTGGAATTGGAAAAACCGTCTCTGTGCAGAAGTTCATTCTGGACTGGGCCGAGGGAAAAGCCAATCAGGATGTAGATTTCATGTTTGTTCTTCCATTCAGAGAGCTGAACTTGATTAAAGATCATCAGTACAGTCTTCACCGACTTCTGCTGGACTTTCATCCTGAACTTAAAGATCTGGACTCAAAGATTTATGATAAATGTACAGTTGTGTTCATCTTTGATGGTCTGGATGAAAGCAGAATTACACTGATGTTTTCAGACAGTGAGAAAGTTCATGATGTGACTGAGACTTCATCAGTGGGTGTGTTGATGTCAAACCTCATGAAAGGAGATCTGCTTCCCTCTGCTCTCCTCTGGATCACCACCAGACCAGCAGCAGCCAATCAGATCCCCTCTAACTACATCAACCGTGTGACAGAAATTCAGGGATTCAATGACCCTCAGAAGGAGGAATATTTCAGGAAGAGAATCAGTGATGAGCATCAAGCCAGCAGAATCATCTCACACATCAGAAGAGCAAGAAGCCTCCACATCATGTGCCACATACCCGTCTTCTGCTGGATCTCAGCCACTGTGCTTCAAAACATCCTGAATCAAGATCTCAGTGCAGAAATCCCTCAAACTCTGACTGAGATGTACACACACTTCCTGCTCATTCAAACTAGTATGAGGAACCAGAAGTATGAAGAGAGGAATCCGATGAAACCCCTGCAGTCTAACAGAGACGTGATTGTGAAACTTGCTGAACTGGCTTTCACTCAGCTGATGAAGGGCAATGTGATGTTCTATGAGGAGGACCTGAGAGAGAGCGGCATAGACGTCACTGACGCCTCAGTGTATTCTGGGATCTGCACTGAGATCTTTAGGGAGGAATCTGTGATTTATCACAGGAAGGTTTACAGCTTTGTACATCTGAGCTTTCAGGAGTTTTTTGCAGCACTGTATGTGTTTTTATGCTATTTACACAAGAACAGTGACGTTCTGAAAATGTTCCTGTCAGGAAAGGGAATCAGGAATGTTTCTCTGGATGTGTTTCTGAAGGGAGCAATGAATAAAGCCTTGCAGAGTAAAAATGGACACCTGGATCTTATCCTTCGATTCCTTCATGGCATCTCACTGGAGTCCAATCAGAGACTCTTACAGGATCTGCTGATTCACACAGAAAACAACCCAGAGAGCATCAAGAAAATAATCCACAATCTCAAACGAGGTCAAAAAAACAACGTCAGTCCTGAAAGATGGATGAATCTGTCACACTGCTTGATTGAGATGAAGGATAATTCTGTTGTTGAAAAAATGCAGGAATTTTTACAATCTGGAACAAAAGACAAACGTCTTTCTCTTGCACAATGTTCAACTTTGGCAAACATGATCCTGATGTCAGAGGAGGTGATGGATGAGTTTGACCCTAAAAAGTACAAGATCACATCATTACAAGAGGGTCAAATGAGACTGTTACCTGCTGTGAGAAACTGCAGAAAGGCTTTGTGAGTATGAAATATGTACATAATGCCCCCAATGTAGTATAAAAGGGTTTTCCTCTGATAAATCTACTGTAATGACAAAAACATTTGAATTGTATTTCATTTATTTTTGTTTTAGAAATTAGGAGTGTCCACAGATTAAAACAAATAACTAAAATAATTAGATTTAAAACCATTGTACTACTTAAAGCTACTGGTGGCCACACCAGATACTTGTTGCTACTTTTGATATTGACATTATTCCATTTTATAATCATCTTCAGTCTTTAAGTGAATTTTGCTGATTGAAGACCAGAATGTTAATCAATATGATATTTCATGGTAACGTTGGTAACCTAAGGAGTATTCTCTTTGTTCAGATTAACAGCCTTGAATCTCAATGATCAGCATTATGAAGTTGTGGCTTCAGCTCTACTATCACCAAACTCCCCCCTGAGAGAGCTGGACTTGAGTAACAATCGCCTGCAGTATTCAGCAGTGAAGCTGCTCTGTGCTGGACTAAAGAGTCCAAACTGCCAACTCACCATACTGAGGTTTGAATTTCACATTCATTAATGCGTTAATAATAATGTGCAATATTTAATCTATATCTCCTTTATATACACCAAACTCAAGTTCTCTTTCGTGCTTGAACGAACAAAAACACACACAAGTATCCTTAAACAAACTAAAATATTTGCGAACAAGGTACGTGTGAGATCCGCACCATGAGCAGCAGAGGGTACTCACACTAGCTGATCTGAAGGTGACCCAAGCACATTTGACCCCCAAAGTCTTGTTCAATTGACTAGTAGGATCGCTCCGTACTGTGCCTGGGCGCAAATTTTAGCCGTCCCTGAATGCAATTCCCAGAATGCTTCGCTGCCCTACGAGGCCACTCCCAAAGCCACCGCTACTACACAGCAAAATCCTCAGTGTTAAATGAACACTGCTGGTGTTTGAGTCCACACTCAGTGTTAAAGGTAACACCGAATCAGTGTTGAAGTTAATGAGATAATTAAGTGATCATTAAGCATTAATGATGCACACCTGCTGTTAATAAGCTGTTACCTGATGATAACAAGCAGAATCACTAAAGGCGGGCGTACACTGTGCGAATTCGGACACTCCGAAGGTTGTGAGATATTGCAGACGCTACGAGTCATTTAATTTGATCATCGCATCAAATCAGCTGGTACACGGCACGACTGTTTGCACCGCGAGCCGGCCGCAATCACACGAGTTTTCGTGTAACACAGACACCGGAGCTTTCAATGTTGCTGCTATAGCGTCAGATACAAAAAATAAAGAAAAAAGGAGTGCAAATGATTTGTTGAAAAGCAGAAAACAGCCATTCCTTTTAACCGAAACAACCAGAGGGAGAGAGAAGAGTGCACGTGAGAGAAAGTGTGTGTGTGTGTGTGTGTGTGTGTGTGTGAACGCAGTATGTGGCAGCCACTGAGCTAGTCATATAGATTGAGCCTATGTGACGTGCTTGTGCATGATTTGGCAATAGGGGACAGCTGGTAAAAATCGGGCCGACTCCCCGAACTTTTTAAACATGTTTAAAAATGATCGTAAGGTCGGGAGGTGCTCTTAACGTGCTCGGCTCGTCTCGTATTTCCTCTCACACGGTGCGAGCCGCGACCATACGAGCATCCACGATGTCCACGCGATTTCTCCCGAGAAAAAAAAATTGTCTGCGAGTTCGTACGACAGCAAAAATCGCACCGTGTACGCCCGCCTTAAAGGAAAGAGAAACACGAGAACTACAACTGAATTTAGCCACAGCCTTAGAAGAAATCAACTGAAGATAAAAGAAGACATTTAATCTCTAAAGATCTCATCAGAGGATTAACTCCACAAACAGAATTACCAGCTTCACACATTACTAACCAGACTGATTTTATTTTGGTCAGTTTACATAAGCTCTTATTGAGAATTAATAGAGGGGGTTTTTCACCATTATGGCGATCAGTGTTTTCTTTAGTTGGGCAGTTTGACTACTTTTTAATGTTAGTGTTTCTCTGGCTGCTGTATCTGGGTTTGCTATGGCAATAAAAGCAGAGAAAACATGCTCAGATGCTATCGGCTGCTTGATGATCAGAATATGATCACTGTGTAGTGGCTTAATTCACCAATCTTATGACTGTGTATGAGCAATATACTCTTAACTTTGTTTTATTGTGTTTCTAGAAAAGATCCAGCACAGTGTTAATCAGAATAGTTGAATAATTTCTTTAAAACAAATTGTACACTAAGCACTTTAAACTCCTGCGAGCTTTACTCACACACAGACATCAAGATTCAGCCTATGAATCCAGGGTGTCCGCGGGGTTTTAAAAGTATTAAAAAGTGATAAATCCAAATGGTCAAATTTAAGGCCATTAAAAGTGTTAAATGTGGTCTCAGAGGTATTATTTTTTTTCCAAATTAGGTATTATTTTTTCAGACTATCAGGTGTCCTATTCTGAATGAAATTCTATCTGCGTTCGCGTTAGTTCGTTTAAATATGGGCTTTAGCATATCTGGGCACATAATCAAAGATCTTTCATCTCCGTCTCAACTAGGGTTGGGCATCGAGAACCGGTTCCAACTTGGAACCGTTTAAAAAATAACGATTCCAGAAAATTTGTTTTCGGTTCCGATCTGCGGTTCCAAACGCGCAAGTTTTGGTTTCCATGGCCACCTGATTTCCGGTGCGCGCCCGCTTGTTCTTTTAGCCATGGAAGTCTGGTAAACGGCGCTCTGAAGTGTGGATTTATTTCACTTTTAAAAAGCCTGGGTCGAAACAGTGCAACTAGTGTTGTCAAAAATATAGATACTGAAATATCTGAAAAGATACGATAGCCTGCTCAGTTTCTACAGTAGCCTATCGATCCCAGCTGCGCCCTCCTCTCCTCTCCTTCTCTGACCGACAGCGAGTTGACGCGCAGCCGCATATTCTCACTCAGCCCGGTTAACCTCTGAACACGACGGACGCGCGTTCTGCTGGACTTTTCCTTACGACAGTGTGTTAGTGTTAGTGTGTGTGATCGGTCTGAATTTCGCGCGGGATTGCACATAATTCCACGAATCCCTCAGATTTCAAGCTCACATCTGAAGCGCACACACACACATACCGTGATAAAGCCCACTCTGACATACAAGTGCAAATATTCGCTTCTTTTTCCAGCTTATTATTAGTCAAATACAATCAACCAAATTCTCAGTGCACATTTAGAAGAGTATCAATGTAAACACAGTCGTGAGCAATTCAGGAAGAAATGAAGAACGAGTAACAGGAATTGTGTTCAGGATCCATGAGTGCCTTAAAGGGACGGCAGTCATTTGTTATTCAAAGTCAAACTACAAAAAACATTATCCAATGTTATTTTAAATTTAATTAGCCACTTTGCGTTTTTTAATTTAGTTTCTTACCTGAATGTTAGACCTACCTGAAAAAATAAAGCAGTCTATTTCATTTATATGTAACGACAATGACTAATGAGTTTAATGTCTCGGGGAATAATTAACTCAAAAGGGATTTAATATTCAATATTCATGAATTTATGAATATAATTTGCTAGTCGTTCATTACGTATTAAAATTTTCCGATAGGGAAAAATGTTTAATTAAATACAAGTAACCCTTTACGGAATTGCTTGAAATTATCCTACTAAGTTTGTCCTGCAAATTAGTTATAGACTTTTCAAATCAATTCTCAATAAGGGATTACTGCTTTACGAGCGCATAAGAAACATTAACTTTACTGATCAGGACAAGTTCAATATTTCAAATGGTCATACAGTTTACTTTACTAACATAGTAGCATAAGCAGTTAGGTAACGTTAGATCGTAAGTTTCATTGACTTTGTGTATGTGGGAGAACAACAAACTCAACTCATTAAATGTCTTTTGGAGGTTTAATAAACACAGACTAAAAATAACACTACAATTCACACAGAAAGTACACACTAAATATGCATTAAGAGATAAGAAATATAGATATTAACGAAAGAATACATAAAAGAGAATAATGAATAGACTGAAATTAGAGAGAGATAAAAGAGAGAGAGAGAGAGAAAGAGAGAGAGAGAGATGGTACAAAGAATTAGGGATAAGAAGCAGCTTTCCTTCAGTTCATCAAATACAACCTTCACGGAGTTAACTTGTCCCAACGGGAAAATAACACACCCTCTTAACAGCAGTTTGAATTTGGAAAATAAGAATACTTGCTTTCGTTTTGGTTTCGTTTTGGCTTCTCGCGTGTGTGCGTGTGTTCCGAGTTCAAATGTCCTGCGTGTCCGGCGGTTCTTTCCGAGGTCGAGAGGGAACGGCTGGTTGCTTTCTAGAGACGCTCCGTGTCCTCCTTCTGAAGAATGCCCTTGGGGCTAGTAAGTTGATGCGATGCAAAAGCGAAGCGAGGAGGGAAGAGGAGGAAGAGGGGAAGAGTTGGGGCCTGCTTGGAGGGCCTGCATTGGTGGCCTGGCTCAAGGGCCAGCCACCGTGGGTGTTGGTTCCGCCAGAGATAGAAGGGAAGAAGTGAGAGAGTAAGAGAGCATCCGAGCACATCCCTTTTAAGGGTCTGGAAGTAGTCCCACCCTCCAGGGTTAGACTTAACCAATGAGATTGTTGGGATTTCCAGGCGGGAAATTCCTCAGCAGATTTTATGGCTCTTTGTTCCAAGGCTCGAATCAGTGGGTCTCTGACCATTCATATTCTAATTAATGCAACAAACACACACTGCATTTTCTGAATAAGTGATATACATGGAAGTGTAAGTCGTGAAGTGAGCATTAATTTGATAGGAGACATGACATATATGAGGTTACCTGAACTAGTAAGTTGTTAAGACAAAGACAAAAAGATGCAAAATACCATACAGAAGAAACATTTTACAAGACAGTTATGTGTTTACATATAATGTCCTGGGGTGCATGTTCATTTATAGATGGTTTGTCTATAATTTGAGGTAAAAGCGTGTGTTTTACCACCTTTAACTCTCTGTGTATGGAACTTTTCATGTGGCCAAATTCTTTTGGGCCGTAAAACTTCTTATCAGATGGTTTCCAGGGTAACGGAGAATCTTTCTCTGTTGTGTTGGGGGAAGGTCTGTTACTAAGGACAAAGCATTCAAAACATATTTGTTAAATGTAACTGGCAATTGTGTGTTTGATTCGCCTGAGTCGCTACATATATATTTTATTCTATTTTATTTATTTGTGCTATTTTTTGTAATATGTTTATTTGTTCTTATGTAATTACTGTTTAGTCGTCTTTTTAAATTCAATTCGAAATTGAAATCAAGCTTACTTGTGCTGTGTGTAAGCTAGTGCAACACCATTACCCCGTTGTAAAAAATACATTGAGTTAGCAAATATTTGTGAGAATTTTAATAGTAATTGATCAATGTTTATATAAGAGAAAAAGCTTAAAAACTTTATCATATAAAGTGATCTCTTCAGAAGAAATTTTTGATTGCCTAGACTTTCAAAAGATAGAAAAAAATAATAATTATATAAAAAATAACTAATTGACAGTATATGCAGCGTTTTTGCCCCGTGGTATTGAAAATAGCATTGAATATCGATGTGACATGTTCTGACTCCACCCCTCAAAGAATCGGAATCGAGAATCGAAAAGAACCGGTATCGAAAGTAAGAATCGGAATCGGAATCAGAACCGTTCAAATCAAAACGATGCCCAACCCTAGTCTCAACGTATATTTGATGCTGACGTCATATTCAATGGTCGCTATTTCATTTATAGTTTATGCAGTGCAGACTGCATATAACTTTGATAACTTTATTACATTTCTGTATATTTCCTAACTGTTAAGACAGGAAGGGCAGGAGTAAACATGACATTTATTATGGGTTTATGTTAGCATTGTTTTAAGTTTACTTAAATTAAAAACGGTTATATTTATTATAAGCCTAATAATAAATGTAAAAAAAAATAAAAATAAAAAAATCAGTAGCTGTATTACTATCAGTAATACTGGCCTTCATTCATAAAAAGATGCCATTTAAACAAATATTTAAAATATACTGTCTTTATGTTGTTTCTACATTAATTTGATTAACTTTGTAATTATTATATTAAAAACGTACAAAAACATTTTCATCAGAAAAAATGTGTGATTAATCTAGTTAAAGTTTTTAATCGATTGACAGCTCTAGTTTTTAGTATTTTGTTAAACTCTACAACTTATCACAGTTATAGAAATGTGATATTTGGCTCAGGTTTTGTTGTTGGAAAAAAAACTAAATAATTGAATTGCTGAATTACCAATTATTAATTGAAATCAAATGTGTATGCTGTAATGCTTCTCCTTAACCAACCTTTGTGAATGTTGAGATGTATTTTACTGTGTCTGAATGATAACTTATTACAAATTTCCTCCTGGTGTCAATTCTAAATCTATTATTTTTTGTATGTTATGTGTCAAAATCTGTGTAAATAATAGAAAGGTCGCTGAGTCTTGCAATTCAGTGTCGTGATGGTTTTAAAAAATATTCTGAAGGTAGTAAAAAAGGTATTAAAAAGTAGTAAATTTAACTTAAGGATTGCTGTATATACCCTGGAATCTCAACAATGGTAACATCATTCCACAATGAGCTTCATGCCACAATGCATTCTGGGAGCCATGGATGAGTTTAGCATGATGCTCCCAGAATGCATTGTGGCGTGAAGCATGTCACCATTGTTGAGATTCATAGGCTGAATCTTGAGGTCTGTGTGTGAGTAAAGCTCACAGGAGTTTAAAGTGCTCAGTGTACAATCTGTTATAAAACGTATTCAACTTTTCTGGTTTAAAACCATCCTGGATCTTTTCTAGAATAAAACAAGGTAAAACTACTTTTTAAATAAACTAATTTAAATATATTTAGGTTATTAATGGGTCTGGGGCCGTATTCACAAAACATCTTAAGGCTAAAAGTAGCTCCTAACATGTTGATTTAAAATAATGGATGTGTCAGTCCTAATTTTATGACTCCTACATTTTTGCTCTAAGAGCATTTCATAAAGCATTTTAGCACTAAAAATAGCTCCTATATCCACAAAACGCTAGGAATAGTCAAGGGGACTCCTAAGACACTAAGTCTAAATCACTAAACAATCCTAATGGCTGTTGCTGCAATTCCGCGCAAAGACTCTATACAGTACTGAGGCGATAGTGATAATTAATGTATCTTTAAAGCTACACTGTGTAACTTTTTTAGTTTATTCTTAGCTAAAATCACTTAGTTCTTTCAAAAATATATGTGCTCATTAATGTATATTTACTTCTTTCAAGTAATAATGTATTCTCGTAATTTTATAATATACCATTGAAAATACATACGGGTGAGGGTTCGGATGGCGGTCGCCATGTTGCTCCTCCATATTGAAAGTACATTTGCCAAAGAGGGACATACCCGTAAATTCAAGCTTCGCTTTTCGCGTTTTTACACTCGATGGCACCGTGTCGAATGTGAAGAGGAGGATTGCTTGAGGCTGCTATATGACGATGGAGGATCACTCTTAAGCCCCTTTCACACTGCACGTCGGACCCGCAATATTCCCGGAACATTGCCGGGTCGCCTTCTGTGTAAAAGCAACCACGTCCCGGAATTGATTACCGAATTCGACCCGGGTCGGGGACCTAGTAATATTGCGAAATATGTATCAGAGTCGCCAAGGAAGCGGAAAAGAGAATTAAGACGGCAACGCGACAGGCAAATAAACAAGACAAAAGTAAATATTGGAGTGGCCTTTCCAAGATGGAAAGAGCTCATGAGGAGCAACGATTTTAAAAAGAACGCCGACGTTGCCTGCTTTCTTCTCGACAGGTAATATTAATTCAGCCTATTTGTGTATATTGGAAGTTTTATTGTTGCTTGGCTAATTATATCATGGTGTGCTGTGCATAACACTAGAACGACGTCTAGGATAGTTTTCCTCGCGTCAATAATGAAAAAGTATTGTTTACCTTATAACATAAATCCGTGTTCTATGACGGATAACATGAGATTAATATTTTAATTGCATTATAATTTGTTTGCCTTACGCTAGTGATGTCGTACAATATACAGAATAACGATAGCACTGATAAAAGTTACTTTACTAAGATTAGCTTGCATTCGTCTGGGAACCTGATCGCTGATGTTAGCAATGAAATGGTAAAAAAAATAACGAGAACATAAAACTAATATTC
This sequence comes from Pseudorasbora parva, assembly GCF_024679245.1. Lineage (NCBI taxonomy): Eukaryota > Metazoa > Chordata > Actinopteri > Cypriniformes > Gobionidae > Pseudorasbora > Pseudorasbora parva. Next base: position 53,136,242 of record NC_090173.1, read on the forward strand.
ATTTTACATAGATTAATTTGATCATAGATCATTTGGTAAATTTAAATAACTGCAAATTATAATAGTTTTCAAAAGTAACCTCATAACTTGAAGCAACACTCACCGAAGAGGTCGAACTGGAAGCCATGACTAAATCGGCCACCGTAGGAGTTGAAACGAAATCGAAATTGAGAGGAAAACAAACCAAGAGTTTTTCCCAAACTAAGAGTTTTGCCCCGAATCACAGACCAAGAGTGAGGAATCTATGTATGTGGGAGTCGGCTCTCGGCTGTGTATATATGCCTCCTATCACGCTGATTAGACAGACCGTTTGAATGTGCTCCTCACTCCTCCTTTCTTTATAAAACATAATCTCAGTCTCTTGAGATGCAGACATGTAAGAGACTGACAATTAGCTGAACATTTACTAGTTTAATTATGACAATTAGCCTACTTTTTAAAATCTTTATTTGAATATGGCATAGGGCTGCTTATTTCGGTTAATTTTCCCAATCAACAACCGATGCTCATTAATCAATTATTAACGGTTAACTGAGAATATTATAATAGTGAATTGGCAATAAATAAAAATATGATTGACGCGTGTCTGAGCAAACAGCAAAACATACAGAACAGCTGAACAACAGAACCACATTATCAAATGTTCACGCACCTGCAGCGTTTCTGACAACAGAGAAAAACAGAATAAAATCATGTAATAAAAAGCATACAATAAATAGGCCTACAGTAAATATTTTCACTTAAATAATTACTGAATTAAAATGACAAAACGAAAATACACTGAATCCGTTTGAAACTTTGAACAACCGGAATAATTTTTTGTCAAATAAAAATAGCTGGCCTACCTCAGGCCACACCGTGACTGGTTTTTATTTTGTAAGAAGTAACATGTCTTCATTATGTGGGTTAGTCTGGAGCACAGCCTGTTGGCCGTTAGACCTGCGGCAGAAAGCCTTGTTCGTCTGTCTCCGCATCGCGAGCCTCCACTGACTGTGATTGTTATAAAGTAACATGTCTGAACCACAGCCTGTTGACCGTTAGACCTGCAGCAGAAAGCCTTGTTTATATGTTCGTCTGTCTCCGCAGCGTACTCTGTTTGTAGAAGTGTTAATACTCGACATGCTCGCTGTTGTGCTGTTCTTTGAAACAACAGAGGACAACTCAGAGTAATTGTTCTATAAACCATCAAGAAACAATGGCGAGAAGAACATACGTGATGTTTACTAGGCTTGGGCGGTAATACGGTAAAATGGTATACCGCGGGATCTAAAAATAGCAACGGTATCAGTTTCAATACCGTCAAACCGTCAAAAAAAAAACAGATCAACTTACATATTGCTGATCAACAATTAATTATTAAATATTTAATAAGTTGAACTAATTAAACTATTTACATATTAAATACTATTTATTTATTAAATGCCTAAATATGTGTATGCGTTGTTGTGACAGAGTGGATGAGAGAGAGAGAGAGAGAGAGAGAGAGAGAGAGAGAGACAGAGAGAGAGAGACAGAGAGAGAGAGAGAGAGAGAGAGAGAGAGAGAGAGAGAGAGAGAGAGAGAGAGAGAGAGAGAGAGAGAGAGAGGGGAAAAGACGGCGAGTCGGGCACTGAGTTATTCGGTCTCGAAAAAGAACACAACTTCTGCAGTTTGGAAGTATTTTGGGTTTTGACGGTAAATACAGACGAGGCAATTTGCAAATTGTGCAACAAAAAGATGACCGCGAGAGATGGAAATACCTTGAACCTAAGGGCGCATATCCGAAACCACCATCCACTCACTGCTGCGTGGATGAAAAACTGAGCGCACCCTCGGACTATGCTGTAATATTGCCGAAGCCTTTTGTCACACAGCTGGCAATGTAAGCAAAAAGCATGAACTCCACAAAAATCAAGTGGACATGGGACTCACAAAAAAAAAAAGTCAATTGTCTGACAATTGTCTCATAACGGTAAGCATAAAACGTGCAGAGAGTTTCTCAGGGGCAGGGGCTCAAATGTAAAAAATAAAATAAAAATATAGGCCTATATATATATATATATGAGCCAAGCCAACAGTTTGGTGACGCTGTCTGAGCCTTACATCATAATGTTTTAATTATTCACGGTAATACCGTATACCGAGGTAAAATAGGGAGGAGGTTTGACGGTATCAAAATTTGGATACCGCCCAAGCCTAATGTTTACTTTAGTAAACTTGACAAAAACCACACTACAAAACGCCAAAACAAGGCTTCAGTAGGCACTGGTGCCCGGTGAATGCAGAGATAACGCCTCGCCAGCCAAAAAATAATGTGTCAGTCCTAATTTTAGGACTCCTACATTTTTGATCTAAGAGTATTTCACAACGCTACTAGGAGTAGTCAAGAGGACTCCTAAGACACTAAAGGGGATCGCACACCGGACACGGAGCTCGGCGGCGCGCCACGTCTTTAAAATTTGAACACATTGTTTTCAATGAGTGTACGCACACCGGTGGCGGCATTCGGCGCCTGTCCGCGGCAACTTAGGAAGTTGTTCTAAATCCTGCCGCACCACAGAGCGCCATTTCAAGGCTTTATATTAAAAGTATATTATCGTTAAGGTATACTGATTTCACCCTTTGCTACAAGACACATTTGTTTTACATTCTGAGTTCAACAGCTTGAATAAAGTCTAAACATGTTTTGGGGGAATATATAATAAACGAAGCCTTTTAAAATCCTTTTAGAATGTGTGCGTCCGGTGTGCGATACCCGAGACGCTGCGCGGCACGCCGCCGAGCTCCGCGTCCGGGGTGCGACCCCCTTAAGACCAAATCACTAAACAATCCTAATGGCTGTTGCCAAAATCTGCCCAAACACACAGACATTGAGGCAATGTTGATAATTAATGTATCTTTAATTTAAATAAATGTCAGATTACCTGTGGTGGTTGTTTTACGAGTTCATACTTGCAAATGATTGAATAAAGTAAAACAATATGAGCGTATTTGGCATGTTGTCCAAAGCGATTGAGGCCTCCAAGCTCTGAATTTATCCCAAACCCAGAGTTCTGCCCCGAATCGCAGACCGAGAGTGAGTGGAGAGATTGTGAGAGTTAGCAAAGATTCTTATTGGAATCTAAAGCGGCACATTTCCAGAAAGCACGAGGATGTGCTACGCAAACATGTCAGTGCAGCAAAAGGTGAGCTATAGCCTACCATTCTATAATTAATTCATACATAAATAGTACGGTTGGACGTTGTGTTGTATGGAGCCCTGGTCTCATGACATGCAGACAAAAATATCATGGCCATTGGACACAAATTAAATTTGAATTTGAATTGAATTAAGAATTCGTTCTCTCATTTCTAAATGGTAGGCACAAATTAAATTCATTCCCACAACTTCTTAATTCGTTGTCCCAGGTTAAGTAAATCGTGGCCACGTTTAAATCATTTGTTCTCTTATTTTATTAAAACTACAACGGATTATACAATGTGGCCACGATCGAATTAATATGAGGAAACAAATTATTAAAATATGCTGATGGGTGGGAACGAATTGTTAATTCGTTATGCAATCATCATATCAGTGTAACTAAAAATAAGCTATAGCCAACACATAATATGAATTGAACAAAATTGTTGCTCATGTTTTGTTTTTAAGTTAGACAGAGGTTATTAAACCCCTTTATTATAAATATATATACATATATATATATATTTACAAATTATTTTTACAAATCTGACCTTCGTAATTGGGTAGGCCTATAATTTAAATGTAGGCAACATTAAATGTCGCATTTGTTCTTTACAGAAAAAACAACCAATCAAAGGGAGATTAAGAATTTATTTCCTCTCCTGCGTCCCCAGATTTCTGCTGCTGGATTATTGTCCGGGGCACACCGCATGAGCCTGAGACCTAATACGTTGTCCAAACTAATGTTTCTAAAAGTAAATTCTAAAGTGATATAAAGATCGTGACGTTTTTAATAGACAACATTTCCCGTAGTTTTGGTCTATTTAAATTTAGAATGCGTTTCTTTTATTAACAACAGTAAACGATCCGATACTTTGATAACCCAGATGTGTTTTGGGAAGTTCTAAATGCATTTCTTCTCGTGTGCTTTTGTTTCATTTACATGCTTGTTTAGCAACAGAATGTTCATGGAAATAAAATAACACAAATCAAATATACTTTGTCAGTTATTGCACTTTATAGGCAAATTTGCCAAAGGGCTGGCATATTTTTTAAACTGATAAACTTAATTTAATGCTTTTAAATTAATAAAAACTAGGCTACAGACTGTCACTCCAAAATTACTGCTTGTCTATTTTAGGCATGTGCCGATTTTCGATAATGTGATTTATCACGATAATGAATATGCACAATATTGTTATCGTGGGCACTATAAAATATCTATAAAATATCGTAAATAATAATTTATTAACAATCAAGAATACTTTGCCAATCAACCTCAACACCGCTGTATTCTGTCAAAGGGACACGAGCTCAGATATAAACAAACCCAACGTGCGTTTGCACATGACTGAACCGGTGAAGGAGACGCGCTGCTGAAGTGACTCTCGGTGACAGCAGAGGGCGCTGATGAACGGCAGAATGGAGCCGGTTACCCCGGAAACCAGCAAACAAAACAAAAACCCTTGTAGTTTTTAAAACAGCCAGCTATTCGTTTTTTGTAATCTCAATGTTCATCACAGCATCAAATACTTAATACTTAAAGACTTAAATAATAGCCTATTTATTTTCAGACTTAAACATTTTTATGTTTTAATCTGGACTACAACATGCCCTAATAATTAGAACTGTTCTAATTATTTGTTATTGTTCAGTAAAACTTTGAGACATCCGACTTCATTATTACCAAACTGACAATGAAAAATGCTTATAAAGAATTAATCATTCTAAGTAATGTTCATTTCTTAGTTACTGTTAAATAACATTAAAATCAAAATCAAAATAACTTTTTATGGACCTAAGATAAAACTAACAATGATCAGTATTACTGAACTAACATTACCAAAAACATTATACTTGCTTTAACAAATGTAGCTATTGCTCAATCTTAGTTAATGCATTAAATAATGAGACCTTATTGTAATTTGTAAGCCTACCTGTTGTTCTTTATAGCGTAATTCTTTTGCACTTTAATCTGTTTGAAAATTGTACTTTTACAGCTCTGAAGAAAATCAAGAGACCACTTAACATTAATTTCTCATTTTTTCTCAATGTTAATTGGTCTCTTAATTTTTTTTCCAGAGCTGTGTATATTTTTGGTGCATTATTGTATTTAAACATTCAGTTATTTTTGTTCTTACAAAAATAGTTCTTAAAGCTGTTATGCTATGGCAACACTATTTTTTGCAACTTATTTCAATATCGTGATAATACCGTATATCGTGATAAAACTTCAGCAATTAATCGCAATTACTGCTTGTCTATTTATAACCACTGTATTTGATACATTTTTTCAAGAATTTCATTACAAACAGAAAGCTATAAGCCTACAGATCAATTTCATGTCGGAGTGGGATCTGAGTGGGATTTCTTTCACCGGTGAGCGTGAGCGGTTCATGAGCGACGTGGTGAGCGTTCTTTTTGAGCGCTCTTTTTGTATGTAGTTTGTGTTTTACACCGTTTTCAGTATATTTTCCTCACTTTGTATTTGAGAAGATTTATTTTTTGCACCGCTTGTTCATTTACACTCTGTATTTTTTATTGCACGGTTTGTTGTCAGAACTTGTTACATTCTTTGCATTTGTTTTTTCATGTTCAAATTATTATATTTTTCTTTGAAGATAGAATATTATAATAAATTACTATAACTTGCTGAGGGACATACCTGTCAACACTCCTGTTTTCGCCGGAAGTCTCCATATTTCACACCCATCTCCCGCCCCCCTCCCATTTTGTAATTTCTCCTGGAAATCTCCCGTAATTTGTATGGCCCAAACTTTGTTCTTTGAATTATCACAAATCTGTTATTCCAAAGGTGTTCAGTTGCCAGATCTTGTATGAAACGGCAAATCATACAATCGACACATCACACAAATTTAACCCATAGTGGCCTCAACCTGGCAACCTAGTTGAGCTGTTGATATCTGCGCAGGGCGTGGGAAGTTGTATCAACCATCATTAGTAGAAACGGGAGGAGACTCCGCTGGTAAATATTAATTTTCTCTAATCCCCTGACTAGTGTTACATTATATGATCACGAGTTTATTCATGCAAATGCTTTTAAACCATTTAAGAGTGACAAGACAAAGAGAGCGTGCTGTATGAAAAACTCACACAACGCCCAAATTCAAGTCCTCTTTCGCACTTTAAGGAACAATAACACACACAATTATACATTTACATTTATGCATTTGGCAGACGCTTTTATCCAAAGCGACTTACATTGCATTCAAGGTACACATTTTTTACATTATTATCAGTTTTCTTTCCCTGGGAATCGAACCCATGACCTTGGCATTGCTAGTGCCACGCTCTACTGGTTGAGCTACAGGAAAGCACAATTATGCCAAGATGCCAGTTATGTTAAGTTTCTTCATAAGAACAGCCTTAAAAAAAGTTAAATAACATCTTAAATGATTTTAAAGAGGTGTGAGAAAATGAGATGTGTGTGAGATAGGCATCATTTGCAATAGCCGACAGCGGAAGATCTTTTAAAGTGACAGTAACCACTTATAATGACACTGTAAAGAACACAAGTAATTGCTCACTAAATATGCTCTGCTCTTGACTATATAACTTTAGTACCTTTAATAAGGATTAATCTAGATATAATGCATAACTTATGCAGTGCAAACAGATAACAATTTATGTATATTTTCATACTTGTTAAGTTCTTGAGCACAGGTACAAATGAAATGTATTATGGGTTTATGTGAGAATAACTTTGATACCCAAGTTCCCGAGATGGGCGTGACATAACCGTTAAAAACCGCAGATGGGAGAATTTCTGCTGTGGCAGGTGTTTTATTCGTTTTTTTCCCCACAACAATTTCATTGTCTTGTCGTTAAAGTAGTAAATATTTACATAAGTTAATAATAATTTGAAGCATATTGTGTATTTTAAACACGTCGAAAAATCGCATCTAGTTGACCATCATTCCAGAATAGTGAGCAAGCTGACTATCTAGTGGTAAAAGTAGCTATACAATAGGATCATGTATGGCTGAAAACTATTGCCATTTTAGTCTTTAAGCAGCCTTAATATTGTCTACATTGTGCCTTTATTGTGAATGTGATTATAAACAACCTGAACCTGGCGTCCTCCATTCTTTCCACCTGAACACAACAAGCTCGTAATCACGACTTCTGAAGTGGGAAGTAGGAAACTTCCGATAGCACGTGAAGACAGCATTATTCATCTAAGCCGGAGTGTACCGCCCGCGGGCGCCCCCTGGCTGCTATAGAAATGAATGGCCATGTTATTCAGAACTCCACTGATCAACACAACATCAGTGAGGAATATTTCGAGATCTACTCAATGGATTGTGTTGATTTTGGACTCCACTGTAAGCATCCAGTGTAAGTACTGATGTGCTGTTTTCAACAACTGGAGCATGTTTCATGAAGTTACAAGCCTAAACGCCACTTTAGAGTGACTGTTATTCTTCTGTCAGGTTATGATTTGTTATAATTCAATGAGTAATAACTTTCGATCCGTGTGACTGATTATGGTGTCCTTGGTCTCTTTTTAATCGCGAGAGTCTGTAAATAAAGATGTGCACTTTTCAAAAATCGGAGCATTTTTCATGAAGTTAAGTCTAAACGCCACTTTGTAGCTTCTGTGCTCCTCTCAGCTTAAAATGTGTTCTAAATCCTTCTGGGAATATTTTACGATCAGAGTGACGGATTGTGGTGTCCTTGGTCTCTTTTTAATTGTGAGAGTCTGCTGAAAACAAGGATGTGCCATTTTTAACAATCGGAGCATGTTCCATGGAGTTACAAGCCTAAACGCCAAGTCTAAGCAACTGTTATTTTTCTTCTCCACTCGAGTTTAAAATGCTCGTGTGTGTGTCTGGGCTGTTTTTTTGTGTGTTACACTTCAACGAGGAATATCATTAGATCTAAAAAACGGATTATGGTGAGCTTGGGCTCTTTGTAATCGTGAGAATCTGCTGTAAATAATGGTGTGATTTTCCACATTTCATGAAGTTATGATTGAAAAACGCCACGTGAATGCCGCATCAGTATATTATTTACATATGGGTCTTGCTGGACTTAACTTACAAAAAACTCACTCAAGTTTAGTCAAAGGCCAAAACAATTATGCTTTTTGTGTGTTCTACTCCGTGAGACCTTTCAAATGATATATGACACATGACTATCTGAGTTGTGTGATGTGATTGACACGTTGCAGTACATAATAACCCCCCCCAAAAAAATAAGATTCTCTCCCCCTGTTTTATTAGCAAATAACTCATCACTACTTTGGAGATACTCATAATGGCTACATTCATTGTAAAATTTAGACTTTAAACTTTCAAATGACACCTATTTTATGTTGATCCATGCAAGATTTTTGAAAAATATGAAAATTATTTTTTTCTCGGCTAGGATATTGTGATTGTGTGTGTGTGTGTGTGTGTGTGTTATTACATTCAGGCATGCTTAGTAATTTTTTCTGTGGGGGGGTGTGCCGCAGGCGGGACACTTTGGGCTTAAGGGGTTAAAGTTTTACCAATGTATCTCTCACTTTCCAGACCACCACCTTTGGCCATATTCTAAATTAATCATTAATCCAACCAAGATGGAAAAAGACCGAACTGTCATGCATTCATTCATTTGTACATTAACAGCTGAATTTGTGTAAGATGTTGCATTATAAATAGCTGCCACAGAGAATACTCAGGCTTGGTACAAATGTTATACTTCTTGCCCTCTAAGAGGTGTCTGGCTGATGTCCTACCATCTTTATCTGATGCCTTCATAATGTTGATTTGTTCGGACAAACGGAGAGTAGTCCGACCATAAACTGTTCCCTCGAATATGCTGTTCACTACACAGGTTATAGGAAACATGCTAAAAGTCACTGCAGAAACAAGTTTGTGTTGTTGCAAAAATGCCAGACGAACAGAAAAATACAATATAAAGGAGAGATGCTTTGAGACGGGTGGAGACGACAGCACAGAATAAAGCCGCTCATACTCATGCCTTCTAGGTTTCTCCTGCTGCCTCAGAATGCAGTAGTCCAGTGCGGCAGCTTGTCATGTCGTAAATGAGACACCATCTGTTTTGCAAACCCCTCTATGGTGGTTATCATTGTTGTATTTGTATGTTTCTGTGGCATTGAAGTTGCTAATTGAACATCAGAATTGCAAACAATATCACGTAACAACGTACCTCAGTAAAGCCAAAAAATAATTATGCACCATATTACGTTAAAAAAAAAGTATTATCTTTTTTGTGTGTGTGTATGGTTAAAAGAATCAAGTTTTTTTTTAATGACAGACACCATTTAAAACAAAACAAAAACTGGATTAGAAAATTATGTAAGTGTAAGTATACTAACTTTATTATTAGAAAATGGACACGCCTGTGTGTTATCAAATCCATGAATTTGGACAGACTTCTAGTGTAAGTTTTGAACTTGTGATCTGCTGCCACACTAGATTGCAACTGGACAGGGGTAGAAACTACAGTTTAGGGCTGCAGCTATCGATACTTTTTGTAATCGATTAATCTAGCACTTCATCGATCGATTAATCGGATAATAATTTTCCTTTATTAAAGAGCAATGCTAAATATATAAGAGAAAATAGGTCCGGTATCTTAAAATTTACATTTAATTTGTTTTCTTTTTTGAAAATTAAGTTGTATAGCTGAAATTGCATACAATAATAATTGTGAAACTAGATTTTAATGCATACAATTGCCATATTATATTATAAAAAAATCTATTTCAAATTACTTAAAAAAGGTAAACAAAGTTCAATCTAAAACTAAACCTACAACCAATAAACCAAAATAATAGTAATATAAATAACAAAAATTCCTAAACATTATTACCTTGTGAAACTTCCCTTTCATGTTTCAGCTTCAGCTCAGGGATGACATGAGCCTTTACTGTCTTCTGAAAGCTTTGTGATTTTTGTAAGAAGCAAAAAATTTCGACAGGAAGGAAACTTAAAATAAGAACAAGAGTAGAGATGGGAATTCTAGAGTTGCCAGATCAGCTCTAAGTAGATATAAATATGATTAAAGTCTGATATTTAAATTACACAAATCTACATCACACACACGTTACAGCTTGTTCTGATGTTTGTTGCACTTAGCCTTGAGAACATTTAAATGGTGTTTTTTAAAAGATATTATAAAGTATATATAATATGTATTTAGCATCAAGGACTTTTCGAAATCGAGTAACTCGAGTTTTCTCAATGAATCGTCTAGGGCTGCCCCCGACTAAAGATATTCCTAGTCGATTAACACTCCTGCATTTTAGCGATTAGTCGAATAATCATTCATTTATGATATTATTATAAAAACTTGCGTATATACAAGGAAAGGTATAGTCCAAGTTGACGTTTAGCACCTTATGACAGAAAATGCTAAAGCATGATGATAGTGCGTTCAAAATAAAAATGAAGTGCTTAAAACAGAATAGTAAAGCTTTTAAACTATACAGCGCTTACGGACACAAAAATCAGTGGCCGGAACGTTATAGGCTAAAAATAACATTAAAAACAGCAATCAGACTGACTTTGCATTTTAATAATTTATTATCAAAAATGCAAACTGTAACAGTTACATGTCCAAAAAAAAAAAAAAAAAAAAAAAACAGTTTTGAATAAAATAAACTAAAATTCATTCTTTAAAATAAATTTAATAAACTTATTAAATAACTTAGGCCTGGTACAAAACAAGTACTATAGCTAAAACGCTGTTTGGTATAAAAATACAGTGGAAGATATTCAGTGGGATATTGTTCAAAAGGAAAATTAACAAAAAACGAACAATTTAATAAATGCACATCGCACATCGCCAAAACTTAGAATAAAAAAAGAAGGCGGCAAACAAATCAACAGCCAACAAGTGTTTGATTAAATTGTTTAGAACAACTATATTTAAGACAAAATGCAGAACAAATAATTTAAAGAGCACTAATACAGATCAAAAATATCAGAGCAAAGCCGCAAACTGCCATTAAGACGACGGATGAGTCTTGAACTCAAACAACAAGTTGCAAACATCAGACTCATTTTTCTTACAGAATTAAAAAACAACTTCTGCATTTTATAAAAACGAATAAATAAAAATATGTATTTATTTATTTTTATAGCCTACCCGTTATAAAAATACTCATTTTTTTATATAGCCTAACAGATAGCAAACAGAAACACTATATGGAAACGTTACTACTTACATGTTTTAAATGGTCATGGTCATGGTCAAGCTCCAAAAGGTAACGAAATAGGTTTTATTTTATTCTTCTGTAGCTGTTACTCTAAAATCAGGAGTTTTATATATTATCACGACAGGTAGAGGTCTATCCATGTTAAATATAGATCTGGGTCGCTAACGACCTGAATATGTAAGAATGTTTGGTGAAACAGTCATGCATTTAAGGGTTAATTGCATTTTATTTAATTTTATTTAATTACATTTAATTTTATTTAATAACTTTTATGTCAAAGATACAGGAGACACACAGCAGCCAATACAATCTGTTGTTTAATATCTGCTTGTATTGCCTCATGACTGATGAAAAATTTGCTTTGTGTGCAGTAGAATTTTGATGCATCACAATGCATCGTAGAATCGAATTGAATCGAATCGTTAACTGGTGAATCGTAATCGAATCGTGAAGGCAGTGCCAATGCACACCCCTAGTAATCACAGTCACTCCAGCTGACGATGACGTCACGTGCATTCCCTCTATTGGATGTCACTGCTCAATTGCCAAACCCATGTGCAGCAGAAGCTGCCATTTTTAAAGCTTCCATTTGCCCAATAGGAAGGGCTCTACCATTTTCAGGTGACATCCCGGGGGAAATCAACTAAACTAGAATTTCCCATGCATCTTTATTTGCAATGTTTGAATTAATTACTTTAATCAATAGTGCAATTCATATGTTGCATGTTAAAGCCATGTGTTATGTGTATTTGTATAGTTTTTTTATCTTGCTTTAGAATTGCTCCACATGGTATGTTCTAAGTGGGAGGGGCCTAACTCTATAAAACGGCTCCTGGTAGCCATTTTGAAAGTTTTTGCATGTGGCAGTACCTGCTGTATTTCTGAGCCTGGATATAAGCATAGCCAGAATACATACGTGAACATATACATGTATATAGTGATGGCCAAATGAAGCGTTTCGAAGCATTATTGCTTTCTGATACAATTGTGTTGAAAATGGTTCATTACTCATGCTTCATTCAGATAGAAATTGCAGCACCATCTCCTGGTGAAGTAAATGTAATGCAACAAAGCTGATAACCATAAAATGCAAGTAGGCTTATGTTAACGCCCCGTTTATTACGTGTTTACAGAGGCGATCAAAGCTGAAACCGTGTTAGTGCTGTGAAACTCATTTATGTAGGTGAATTTTTACAGATACTGATGAATTTCATGTGTTCACCTTGATAATAAAACATTAAGCATGATGGGTGTGTGTAATTATTTCTTTAGACAAGAACAGAAGACCAGAGCAGCTTTAAAAAGTTTGAAACCATCACAGAAATTCTAATGGTTTCGATTAAAATACCAATAGGTTGGCTTTTAGCATTTAAACCACTACAGATTTTTTATATATTCATTTTTTTCGTGTGTGGGACATATTCCATTAGGATGTGATGCCCCCACCAATAGAACCCAACACATATCAGAAGAGAGCCACAGAGACCACTATAATTCCCATTACAACCAATAAAATTCCCATGAAAACCATTAAATGCAATATAATTTCAGTAATGGTTTCTATAGTGTTTTATTTATTTATTTATTTATTTATTTATTTATTTTTTAGCATGTCAGTATTATGTGTGAAAGCACATAAGAAATACAGCCAACAGGTTTCAAACTTGTCAACACTGATTGGGCTGTCAAAGCAGTCAGGTGGTTCACTACAGGAGTGAAGCAGTGTGTTTGCTTCAGAAGGCATTTTCACGTGACTAGTGACGTAATGATACAAGCTCCGAAGCAGTGGTTCATTGCAAGGACCGTTCGAGTTTGAAGCAAGCTTCGGAGCATCGGTGACAGACGTAACATCACTACATATATATATTTTTATTTGACTTTATTGCTTTGCCTTGTTTTTTTGTCACTGTACATATTTTTGCATTTTGCTTGGGATCCATGATTTTTTCACCAAAATAAACACCCTGGACTTTATATTCCTTTTCATCGTCATTTGTGTTTACACCTTCACCACCGGTACACCCTACAGTCACCCTCAATGCAATTTGTCAAAATGATGGACTAAAAAATGAAAACAACCTCTGAGTACAGTTAGCTTTTATATGTACAAATATCAAGTAAATTTGATTCCTCGTAACATGGCCCCTTTAAATTTTGTATTCCATGAATACTTTGACTAACACCATTTTTGGAGAGTTTTTATTTTATTTTTAATAATAAAGCACACTGACTGAATAAGAACACTTACTGTTGTTGTAGATTATCTGGCTGTATGGTGACGGAGGAAGGTTGTGCTGCTCTGGCATCAGCTCTGAGTTCAAACCCTTCACACCTGAGAGAGCTGGATCTGAGCTGCAATCACCCAGGAGATTCAGGACTGAAGCTGCTCTCTGATAAACTCAACCATCTGGACCAACTCAAGTATGTGGAGCAGTAAGAATCATCCTGTCTGTGTTGTATCTTTACATATTAACTTTAATTGCTTGACTTTCCTGCAGTAAATCAGTCAGTCAATCAGCATGATCTTTTATGTTGAAGTTGGTTAACCAAGGAAGTCTTGTAGTGTCATGTAGACACCAACAAACTAGCATGCCTTATAACCAGAGTATCCCCTTTTGCAGGTTAACATCCTGCAATCTCACTGATCAGTGCTGTGAAGTTGTGGCTTCAGCTCTACAATCACCAAACTCCTCCCTGAGAGAGCTGGACCTGAGTAACAATGACCTACAGGACTCGGGAGTGAAGCTGCTCGGTGCTGGACTGATGAATCCAAACTGTCAACTCAACATACTGAGGTATTTAAAGGGCTAGTTCACCCCCAAAAATAATATTAGCCCATGGTTTACTCACCTTAAAGTCATCCTAGGTGTATATTACATTTTTTTCTGACAAACACAGAGTTACATTAAAAAGTTATATTTAATAAAGGCCATTTGAAGCAAATCAATCCGTTTGTGTAAGAAAAATATAAATATTTAAAATGTTATAAAGTAAATTATCTTGCTTCAGGCTGATCGCTTTACATATTCAACTCTAATAAAAAGTGTAGCACCTCTCGCAATTCAAAATGCGTACGCTACACCTGATGAGCGTAACTGGTGTGCAATGTCGTCAGACATAGCGTAAGCATTTTGAACTGCTAGAGGTCTTACACTTTTTATGTGAGTTTATTACGTAAAGCAATCAGCCAGAAAATAGATAATTTACTCTATAAAGTTTTAAATATGGATATACAAGCTTGATACACTCAACCATCTGGACAAACTCAAGTATGTGGATCAGTAAGAATCATGTTGTCTGCATTGTATCTTTACATATTTACTTTAATTACATATTTACTTTAATTACTTTACTGACATTCCTGCAGTAAATCAGTCAGTCAATCAGCATGATCTTTTATTTTGAAGTTGGTTAACCAAGGAAGTCTTGTAGTGTCATGGAGACACCAGCAAACTAGCATGCCTTATAACCAGAGTATCCCCCTTTTGCAGGTTAACAGCCTGTGGTTTCACTGATCAGTGCTGTGAAGTTGTGGCTTCAGCTCTACAATCACCAAACTCCTCCCTGAGAGAGCTAGACCTGAGTAACAATGACCTACAGGATTTGGGAGTGAAGCTGCTTTCTGCTGGACTGATGAGTCCAAACTGCCAACTCAACATACTGAGGTATTTAAAGGGTTAGTTCAACCCCAAAAATAATATTACCCCATGGTTTACTCACCTTAAAGTCATCCTAGCTGTATGTGACGTTTTTGTCAGACAAACGCAGTCAGAGTTCTATTAAAAAGTTCTATTTAATAAAAGCCTTTTGAAACAAATCAATGCGTTTGTGTAAGAAAAATATAAATATTTAAAACATTATTAGGGCTGGGCAAGTTAATCGCGTTAATGCGTTAACACATTTATTAATTAACGCTGACAATTATTTTATTGCGCATTAACGTAGTTATTTATTATTATATTGAAAGGCTGTTGCTCACTGCCTCTGAATACACATGCAGACAAACCATTAGTCACAGAAGAGAACAGTGCTGTCTGTAGCCTAAGCCAAGGGCTTGACATTCTTTGTCTGGGACAAATGGGACAAATAAAATATAAAAATAACCAGAAACGCAAGAATTATTCAGATTTTTTCTTGTGTTTATTATGTTCAATGTAAATAGTGATTGATGAGTGTATCGCTGCCTCTGGTACGTTAACAAGTCGCGTTGAGGTTTGCGCTGCCTGTCTCTTTGTGAGAGACATTCGTGGAGAAATCAAAACAATTCAGCAGCAATATAAACCCACAGAAGAAGCATACTGGGGTAAAACTGAGTTTTTTGCAGTTGTTGATATTTATGGTTTATGATATTGTTAATAACACAAGTCGACTTTGCAATCATGAATTGTGTAGCATGAACAGTGTAGCCTAGTTCAATAAACAAGTATCCTAATTAATATTAAGTTACTTACATTTTAGATCCAAACTAATATTCGTTCCATTTCACCCATGATTTCACCAGCGAAAATAGTTCCAAAAGAAAGCAACACTCAGCGCAGTGTTTTGTTACTAAATGATTCAGCGTTTTGAATGAATCATTTGAATAAACGACTCAATGACTCACTTATGAAGTCGATCACTTGCTGCCCCCTATTGGCGGTTATGTTTAAAAGTATGATTGCATTTTATTTAGAACATCAATCTTATAACATTATGTATTGCAGCTGTATTTTTTGCAGTTTAAATTATTTAATTTGATTGGTAACAGGCTATAGTGTCTTTACTATTATAACTGAATTTATTAATCAAATGTAAGAATTTAACATGAAAGATAATGCATACATTTAGATACAAGATTTTAAAAAATGGCCTTTATACAATTAAATAATGCCCTGGGGTGAATATCACAAATATGCAGATTTAAGTATTACTACAGAATAAATATGTGTATACCACCAATTAAATTTTATTTGATTAATGTTTAAGTTGATATTTACAAGAAATATTGTAATTGTTACTAACTTTTAACTGCTGTAAAAAGCACCTTATTTGTTTAAAGTGTTTGCAAACCATATATTATTGCACTTTTGTTCATTTAGCAGCACTTTTGTATTCATTATTGAATTTTGCACATACTGCGATTAATCGCGTAATTATTAATTTAAATTAAACATTTTAATCGTTGACCAGCACTAGTTATTACCCTTTATTACCCTCTGATGACATTGCACACCAGTTAGGCTCATCAGCATTTTGAATTGCAAGAGGCGCTACACTTTTTATTAGAGTTGAATATGTAAAGCGATCGACCTGAAGCTAGATAATTTACTTAAAGGGTTAGTTCACCCAAAAATGCAATTTCTTTCATTAATGACTCACCCCAATGTCGTTCCACAACCGTAAGACCTCCGTTCATCCTCGGAACACAGTTTAAGATATTTTAGATTTAGTGAGAGGGCTTTCTGTCCTTTGAATGTAAGTGTATGCACACTTTACTGTCCACATCCAGAAGGTAATAAAAATATCATCAAAGTAGTCCATATGTGACATCAGTTGGTTAGTTAGACTCTTTTGAAGCATCGACAATACATTTTGGTCCAAAAATACGACTTTATTCAGCATTGTCTTCCCTTTCGTGTTCCTCAAATAAAGATTCAAACTGTCAATACGCTGATTCACAACCGTTTGAATCTTTATTTGAGGTTTGAAAACAAAGCAAAGATGAGGAGATCCAGGACTTCCAAACAGACAGGCTTTATTATCATAAACTTTAAACAGAACACCAAACACTACAAATATAATGTAACATAACTCAACGTAGTATAACTCAAGACCAGACAAAGAGGGAATGAACATGGCGGTACTAAATACACACACTGAAGACTGACTAAACGAGGGCTCAGGTGACACAGATGATAATTAACTAAACACAGCTGAAAAGGACTAAACTAACAAGGGTTGCTATGACAACAGAAAAGTGGCGGGAAACAGAACAAAGGAACATGTGACAACTGAACCTAGGAAGCAAAACACAACAAACAAAGACAATACATGTAACACAGGGATTGCTCTGTAAACTAAGTTCAGAATATAACTGATACATATATGCCGTTTTAAATAGGCTACTGTAGTCTATGAGAGGTGATGTCTGTGAAAATACTATGTCAGGCAGGCTACACAAATTTTGTTCTTCAAAATATTAGCCTCTCGTCTTTTTTATGTCTTTCTCTGCATTTAACTTGAAAAAACATATTTTGTACAAGAAAACAACATAGGCTTCAAAATAAACTGTTGTTGAAATATTGTAAAGTGATCATATGAACAAGGCAATACAAATGACCGTTTAAAAAGCAATATGCAAAATCAAAATTTAATATCTCCATAATGAATTGAGAAAAGTGCGTGCAACCCATTGGAATGTGGATGAGTAATTAGTTGGGTTAGTAAAATAAAAAATAAAAAATATATATTTTTTTTAAGTATAAAAAATATTTATGTGAGATATAGTAAAATAAAAAATGTTTAAAAGTGCGCAGCTCTTCTAGGCTACAACTCTTCTTAAGTGGAAGGAAGCTTTTTTTCCCCTCACTTGCAACCAATATAGAAAGCACTGAGTCATTAGTTGGGTTAGAAAAATAACGAAATTATAGTTTTTTTTAAAGTAGAAAATAATATTTATGTATTTATGTAATAAGAGATTAAAACAACTCTATATACAAAGAGTATATAGAAAAAGTAAGTAAAAGTAATAGTAAAGAGTAAGAAGAGTATACAACTCTTCTTAAGTGGAAGGAAGCTTTTTTTCCCCTCATGTGCAACCAATATAGAAATTAAGCGTGGAATAAACATTTTGGATTTTGTGGAGGTTAGTGATTTGGCTATTGTAATTCTGACCCAATTGGCTTTTTCGCCTTTTTGGCTGTTGTTGTAAATGGTGATATTTTTTCCAAATGTTTCTTGAAAACATCAATGATATCAGTCCACTGGAATGCAACACTTTTAATTTAAAACAGGTTTATTTAAAGCAATCATTTTTCAAACAGATGGAATTAGAAATACAGGCCTGCCCCTAACAAAAGCCTGCTTTAAATACAAGCCTGTTCCCTTCTGGAGTTCAGGTAAATAAAGGCCCAGTCTTTATTTGAAGAATTACGGTATGTAATTGTTCTTTTAGACAAACATAATATGAGTTATATAAAAATGTCCTAGCTCTTTCAAGCTTTATAATAGCAGTAAATAGAGTTAATAAAGGGGTTAATAAAGGCCTTCTGAAGCAAATCAATGCGTTTGTGTAAGAAAAAATATCCGTATTTAACAATTACCATAGCTTTAGGCCAATCGCTTTCCATATTCAACTTATATAAAAAGTGTAGCACCTCTTGCAGTTCAAAATGCTTACACTATCTCTGATGAGCGTAACTGGTATGCAATGTCGTCAGAAGTAGTGTAAGCATTTTGATACACTCAGCCATCTGTACAAACTCAAGTATGTGGATCAGTAAGAATCATCCTGTCTACATCCTATCTTTACATATTTACTTTATTTACTTGACATTCATGCAGTAAATCAGTCAGTCAGTCAGCATGATCTTTTATGTTGAAGTTGGTTTAACCAAGGAAGTCTTGCAATGTGACAGAGACACCAGCAAACTAGCATGCCTTATAACCAGAGTATCCCCCTTTGTGCAAAATAACAGCATGCAAGCTGTCATAGAAATGGTCTGTTCTAATATTCTGTTCCTCTGACTTACATTACTGGGTGTCTCAGGCACCACACACTGGCTTGATCCCAATATATTTATTATACTCTGACAATCCAATCTATTAACTCTTTCCCTGCAAGCATTACATTTTTTTTAAGTTGCCAGCCACTGACAGGGTTTTTGACCATTTTCACATAAATCTCATAAAAAATAGCTCATAAAATATTTGTTTTATGAATATCTGAGCATGCAATATATCAAAAATAAGAGCTCACTCTCTTCTTTAAAAAAATGTATTCTAGCTTCTTGCAATCTTTTTTTATCAACACTTGAATATGGGTACATTTCATAAATAAAACAACATTTTGAACAAAAAGCTTAGAAAATCACGTTTTGTGAAAGACTGTATCCAGATCAGATTTCTTGCTGTCAGAAATAACACTTCTGGGACATTGTAAAGGCATAAATTGATGAGGGAAGTTTACAGGGTCTGATGGCCGTGCTAGTTCTGTTTATTTATCAAAATACATGAACATGGTGTCATTTAAAAGCATCCCTTTTCAAAAGTACTCTCATATATTAGGCAGTACCACGATTTCATTGCAGTCAGTCAGATGTCTTCGTCTAGTTGATGGGTCAAATTAAGCCTGCATTCTCACACTGACTGAATAAGAACAATTACTTCTTGTTGTAGATTATCTCAGTGTGTGGTGGCGGAGGAAGGTTGTGGTGCTCTGGCATCAGCTCTGAGTTCAAACCCTTCACACCTGAGAGAGCTGGATCTGAGCTACAATCACCCAGGAGATTCAGGACTGAAGCTGCTCTCTGATACACTCAGCCATCTGGACAAACTCAAGTATGTGGATCAGTGAGAATCATCCTGTGTGTGTGTGTTTGTGTTTGTGTTTGGGTGTGTGTGTTTGGGTGTGTGTGTGTGTGTGTGTGTGTGTGTGTGTGTGTGTGTGTGTGTGTGTGTGTGTGTGTGTGTGTGTGTGTGTGTGTGTGTGTGTGTGTGTGTGTGTGTGTGTGTGTGAGAGAGAGAGAGAGAGAGAGAGAGAGAGATACTTTATTTTGTGGATGTCAAGAGACTGTAACAAACATTTAAAAGAGTTTGTGCATCTCTGTTAAAATTTAGTTTTTTTTTCCTAAATTGTTGAATTATTAATTCTTGTGAAGTAGGGCTGCAGCTATCGATTATTTTTTGTAATTGAGTATTATACCCATTATTCCATCGATTAATCCAGTAATCAGATAAGAAGCACTTTTGTGAGGTCCAGGGCGTGTCGCATCACCGTATTATAAAGGTTCTCTTATAAATTATATTCTATTCTTATATTCTATTATAAATATAAAATATTCTCCCCCATTTTAGCCTCTTCCAGCGGGAATTCGACTCTTGTTAATGCAGTGCTTATCATTTTAAAGGTCCCATTCTTTGCGATTCCATCTTTCAAACTTTAGTTAGTGTGTAATGTAGCTGTTAGAGCATAAATAATACCTGTAAAATTATTAAGCTCAAAGTTCAATGCCAAGCGAGATATTTTATTTAACAGAAGTTCCCATTCAAAGCCTACAGCGAACGGCCGGTTTGGACTACAGCCCTGCACTTACTGCTTTAATGACGCAACTAAAACCGTTTGTTGCGAACCCTCCGCCCACAAGAACATGCAAATTCGGGGGCGTGGTCCTTTTGCTCTCGCAGGTCGAGAATAGGAAGCGTTGTTTTTGTAGAGTGTGTTTGTCAAATCACCTTTGTTTGGCCTTCCCACGGATGATGTATGTAGAGATCAATGGCTACAGTTTATGGTTAATTCGGTTCCGGAAAATTATAATCACAATTTAAAACTATGTGCAGCACATTTTGCTGAGGACTGGTTCCTCAATCTCAATCATTTTAATGCCGGATTCACAGAAAGATTATTCTTGAAAGATGACGCAGTTCCCTCTTTGTCTCTGGAGAAGGAGTTGTTTATGGACCACAACCGGTAAGTGTATTTTATTATTTAAGTTGGTCCGTTTAACAGTTTATGTAACTCATTACACAAAGTGCAACGCTGTTTAGCTTTGTTAACTAACGTTAGATGGTAATTGAAACTAATCCGAAAAACTTAGCATAAGTGTAGTAATTCATTCAGACACCATCGTTTGTTGGTGTTTGTAATGATCAGTTTAAACTACTGAATAGACAGCTTACCATTCTGAAACATCCAGCAAAAGTCTTTCCTGAGCAGGTTGTAATCGATCTTCTTCGATATTCTTCGGGTCTGATTCCGGCTCAAATTGATATGGCAATATAGACATTTTTGCAATTACATTGAGCGCGCGTATCTACCCGTTATGGTAAGAGGCGGGACCTTTCCGGGCAACGTGCGCTAAGCTGCTGTCCAATCACAGCACAGGAAGCGCTGGCCTAATCAGAACTCGTTACGTATTTCTGAAGGAGGGACTTCATAGAACAAGGATATCATCAGGCCGTTTTTAGGACAGAGGAAACAGCGGTATACAGATAAGTAAATTGTGTGAAAAATACTGTTTTTTACACGCAAAACATGAACTCATGGTATATTGCACACTGTAAACATAATCAAAGCTTCGAAAACACGTGAAGAATGGGAACTTTAAATTTTTCTGTCATGAAATGACAAGTGATGGTCAAGTAACTTAATTTGTAGTAGTCCTCGGTCCAGATATCTGTTGTCATTCCGATCGAATTCACCTCAGTCAGAATGTAATTTAGCTGCTCAACCAGCTTTGTGCGTTTCTCTGTTGCCTCTCATGACACTGTTTTGACACGGTGGGATCAGGCAGTACATCCTGCGCTGCCACTGAACCATATGTAGCATTGATGTTAAAGATCCCATGGCATGAAATATTTATTTTATGAGGTTTTTCAACATTAATGTGAGTTCCCCTAGCCTGAATGTTGTCCCTAAGTCGCTAGAAATTTTGATCAGTATAAAACGACATCTGGCTGTCTTTCTCTGCCTTTGAGAAAATGAGAGCTCAGACGCGCTGATCAGACGTGCTGATCAGACGCGCCGCCTTCGGCGTTCCTCCGTCTGCAGCAGGAAGGGGCTATTGAATTCGGGGGCCTGGAGTACCGGGGCTGAGGGGAGGGCCGTCTTGATGCGGAGGAACGCCGCCTTCGGCGTTCCAGGGGATCTTCTCCGGCTGCCCCTTCCTGGTCAGGTCTGTCAGGGGAGAGGCTAAGGAGGAGAAGTCAGGGATAAAGCACCGGTAGTAACCCGCCAACCACAAAAAGGCCCGTACCTGTGTCTTGGTGGTGGGACGAGGAGCGAAGAGAATCGCGGTGACCTTCTTCTCTTGGGGCCTGATCAGGCCTCGTCCCACCTGATATCCGAGGTACTTCTGCGAGTCCCAGGTGAAACTTCCGGGGGTTGGCGGTCAGCCCAGCCCGACGTAGCTTCGACAGCACCTTCTGCAGCCGGTCCAGTTGGTCCTCCCAGATCTTGAAGTGGACCACGACGTCGTCCAGATAGGCCGCCGCATAGGCTCGGTGTGGCCGGAGCAGGACGTCCATGAGCCACTGGAAGGTGGCGGGTGCTCCGTGCAGGCCCAAGGGGAGGACGCGGTTCTGCCAGTGACAGCTCGGAGTTGAGAAGGCTGTCTTCGGCTTGGCCTGGTTGGAGAGGGGTACCTGCCAGTAACCTTTGGTGAGGTCGAGTGTGGAGATATACCGCGCCCTCCCCAGGTGGTCCAGCAGCTCGGTTATCCGTCGAACTCCGAGACTTCGTTTAGCCGGCGGAAGTCTTTGCAGAAGCGGAAGGTGCCATCGGGCTTTCCGCATCCCGACGGTACCTGGATGGCGGTGGGACCCTCGGCCAGCAACCAATGTTGAGCGAGTCGGGAGAGATCCGCGGCTTGGATTCGGGGTGGGCGCTGTGGGTCGTATCCCCAGTCATGGAAGAGTTGCGCCGCGCTGATCGGCGAGAGCCCGATGCGCCCCCAGAATCTCCTTCTTCAACTCAGAATATGAAGTGCTTTGCGCGGGGGAAAGCGCAAAGCACTGCATGAAAAGTGGGATTTTCGTCCCCGTAAACGGCCGGAAATCTCCCTGATTTTCGACAATTAACGTCAGTTTACAGCCTGTGAACGTCGCGTTCGTCTGTGCCACATATTGACGGAAACGAACCATGACGTATGTGGAGCTTGCGGAGGCATGCTGGCGCCGGCGCTAATGGCTCTAATTAGCATATGAATAGCAGCTCTGGGCGGCGCCTTGTCGGAATGGCTTGAATTTCCTCACTCAGTATTGGTTGAAACTACTACATTGAAACAAGAAATATCACTCGTGATTGGTTGGCAGATCTGTTACTATTGGTCAACCTGGGTAATAAATTAATAAATTTAAACCCCCAAATTATAATAATTTTACACCCATATATATATATATATATAGAAAATTATGATTTGCATATTATTTTTTAATTGTATATATTCATATGATATGCTATTATGTTTTATATTCATGTCATTGTTATCCTATGGACTACGCTATTATAACCATCAAGGACATTCATTTATTGAGGAAAGAAAATATGCCAGGGACATGCAGTTTATTCACAGAAAGAGCTTTATTAGAACAAACACAAACACACAACCAAATGCAAAACGTTTGAGATCTGCCCACACAACAATAGGAAGCTCACGAGAAGCCCGAAATCCTACAGCACCATTAAGTCTCTGTTTTCCGCTTCAGAGCTGTAGGGTAACTAGCGCCATTCTGTCTGATTTCAGTCCATTTTTCAGACGTCTGTCGTGCGTTGCCGTTCTTTGGAATCGCCTCTAATCTCGATTGCAGCGTGGCACAGAGCTCGGCGAGCTCCTGGCTGGTCAAACAGTCCATCCAGACACCGCGCGAACGATGCCGTCTTCCTCATCAGACATCAGGTCTATGGTAGCGCACTTCCAAAGGCCCACCTCATCCTCAGCTAACACACTCTTTCTTGCTTGTAGCAGCTGTAAAAACAAACAATAAAGACAATCAGTATCGCACGATGTACTGCTTAAAATGCACCTGAAAAATAGTCACACTGACCAAAAACGGATCTAATCTAATAAATCTTACCCTCTTTCTTCTCAATCGAGTCCGAGCTGAACTCAGCTTCTGCGCGCGATGCAAGAACTGGATGTTTGTACCTCCTGCGTACTGTCTCTTTGTCTTACATGCAGCTGGAAAACAATTAAATGAGTGTTATGACGAAGTTGTGAAGACGGCGTACTGCTTCCTGTAAAATGACCAGAAAAAGAAAACACTTTTATAAAGCAACTTACATTTGTTCTTTTACAAGGCTAATTTCAGCTTGTGCTACTTAAAAAGCTTTGCTTTAGGTTACTTTAGCTTAGATAACAGTCTTACCGCAATCTTAGGACTGGTCTTCTCTTAGGCACTCGTCTTCTCTTCTTAAAGTTAGTATCTTCCACACAGTTTTTCGACTCCAAAGCAAGCAACCTATCATCTATGGACAGCAACCTGGAGATTACTAAAGTTAACTGCTCGTTAAAATCGGCAGCAAACTGAGCAAGCTGACGAGATTGCATTCAGCTGTTTCTTCCCGCCGGTGTTACGGATCAACTGAGGATCATGTTATCTGGGGACGGGCGCGTGCACGCAGCTAGTTTTACCTGGATTTACAGCAGATGTTAGACGAGGACAGATTCGTCACAGCGGATTTTCCACTGAACAGATTTAAAACGCTTTCCACATTATTGGTAAATGTTTGCATAATATCAGGCTCTGTGTTTTCCTCTGTCGCTGCTTTGCTGTATGTTTCCAACGCAGTTTAAGGGAATTTTTAATGTGGTTTCATTTCACAACACAGACCACGCCCACATTTTTTTACATTCTTTTCGATGAAAGTCGTATCCAATGACAATTACATTCAATAAATTACATTGTGTCGTATTAGTATCGGAATTTTTATTTTATTTTTAACAACTATTGTTTTTGTAATTTGCTTAGGGTATTTTTTAAATTATATATATATATATATATATATATATATATATATATATACACACACACACATATATATATGTATGTATGTATGTATATGTATATGTATATATATGTATATGTATATATATGTATATATATATATATATATATATATATATATATATATATATATATATATATATATATATATATATATATATATGTATATATATATATATATATATATATATATATATATATATATATATATATATATATATATATATATGTATATATATATATCCTAACTAAAATAACTCATAGCCTGTCATATTACCTTTCTCATATTAGCCTATTATATTCTATTATAATCTATTATATTGCCCACCCCTTGCCCACCTGCACATCCCAGCTGATATACAAGATTTGGGGGGTCATTCTGCATTTGAAAGTTTGAAAGGGTTTTAAATCTTCTAAATAAAGTAAAATGATTCAAAATCAAGTAATTTATATATGCCAAAGTCAACTTTAAACATATACAATGTAATTTCCAAACAGCAAAATTGTGACCAGTGAAAATGCTGAGTGGCTAGTAACTTTGGAAAACCACTAGCCACGGTGGCCGGTGAGCAAAAAAGTTAATGTCAACCCCTGTATGTATATGTATATGTATATATATATATATATATATATATATATATATATATATATATATATATATATATATATATGTAGTGCTGTTAAAATTAATTTGCGTTAACACGTTCATTTTGACAGGCAATGATATATGATATATAAAGTTTGCTGATGTATGACGCCGCTTATTAGCAGGAGACCGCAATGATTGGTAAAAGTTGCAGTGATTGGTCAAAATTGCGAGTCGCACTGAATTCACGGGGACTGATTGCAAATGACACACAATAAATAATCTAGAATACTTTCATCAAATATATAAATTCAAGCTTAAGTTTAAGATTTTACAATTAGGCTATACTGAGCCTGATCTATCTAAGAGATTTTCTTAGAAGGAAGTTAATACCTTTTAGAAAAATGTCACATGGGTTAAAACTCCTGCTACCCTGATTTGCATTTGTATAGCTCACAGCATGTTCATTTACATGTTAAAGCCTCCCCTGGAGTTAAGGGAAGGGGGGTCTTGGGGGGGACAACTGCCAAGCAAGGCCCACGTCAATTTCTGACAATTCACGGCAGTTTTCGGTGTCGCCTGCAAACTGCCGTGTACAGTCGTAAACCTGATCTTCCACGACAATCTACAGTGCCGCTTACTGACGAAAATCCCACTTTTCATGCAGTGAAGTATGCTCGCTGGGCTTCCCCTGTCAGCAGCGGGGCGACAATGCGTGCCCACTCGTTCTCCGGCCAAGCCTTGCGGGTGGCTTTGGTTTCGAACATCTCAAGATACATTGCAGCGTCATCATTGTCAGTCATCCTCGGCAGCAGTTGGGTTGCTTGGACGCGAGGGTCAGGCAGCGGAGCGTGTTGGGCAGCTGTTGCACGGAGTGTGAGCAGCTCCCGCTCTGCGGCATCTTGCCGAGAGGCCATATGCTCCATGATTTGCTGCTGGCGGTTGCTCACCTCGGTGAGGTGCTTTAAGAGTTCCTCCATCGCTGCAGGGAGGAGTGCCACCTGGGGAAACAGAACAAAAACCAGGCGGTTTCTGTCGAATGTGCGCCGGGCAAAAAAATCCAGGAGAAAAAGTCTCGGGGAAAAAACCCACTCCACGTGAAAACCTGATGTCGGTACTTCTTCACGCTTCTGCCCGCATTCTCCACCAGTGTGACGGGGTGAAGAAGCACACGACACAGGATGGCAGGTGAATTCCCCGAAGGGTGGATTTTATTTGTGACAGAGGTACTGAAAGTGAAAGTGCGGCGTATAGAGTGCTCGGGGCTCAGCATGTTTCTCTCTCTTCCTCTCCCTTTAGTGCTCGCGGTGATGTGGGTCCATGCTCCTTCTTCCGTGGTGAGGGCTGGCCGTCACACGCTGCTTTCTAGGAGGTAAACGGAGACAACAGTTAGCCGTGTCTTCTGGAGACATCTCTCACCTCTCTGGTCGTTTGTCGGCTTTATGAAGCCTCCTGCTGATGATCCGCAGGTGTGACGGCTCAGCCCGTGATGAGTGGGTGCAGGTGTAACTGCCTTGTTTCCAGGGCGACGCTGATGAGCGCTCGGGACACTTGTCACAATATAAATATATATACACTGGTGTCACTGTTCGGTTCGGTACGGTTCGTTATGTTTTACATACAGCAAAAAGAAAAAATTGGCAGATAAATTACCTTTTGTTTTATTTGTATTTTTTTGCATTGAACAATGATGGAGCTATAGCTACTTTACCCATCTTCTATGTAGTTACAGAAATAGACATTGGCTCTTTATATTAGCTCTCTCCACACTTTTTTCACACACTACTGCTTCTGTCATCCCTTTGGCCAAATCCTCGCTTGTGTGACTCTCAAGGGGGCGTGTCTGAAGAACGTGGCTGTTCAGCTCCCATTCATCGTTAATGTAATGTGCCGTTACAGTCAGGTAGCTTTGTGTAGCCCTTGACGTCCATCCGTCTGTTGTCAGAGCAACCGCTGTTGCTTTGGCCAATTGGTTCTCTGTTTGTGCTTTTGTTTATTGGTACAAAGCAGGAATTACTGGCTGAAATGGGCTTGTGAAGGAAAATTGTAACGGGGCTCAATTACTTTAAGCATGTTGTTAAAACTCCGTCTGTAGTGCGTATGCGGTGTGTTTTGCGCTGCGTATGTGGTGCAGGAGCCGCACGCCCTGTTGTGCTTTCACATATGCTGCGTTTGCAGTCCGCTACCGTTAACATGGGTACGGAAAAAATACGCACCGCATAGACTACGCACTGCAGACATATCCGCCGCTATAAATGGACCACTCGCCGCGGTGATATCTTTTTCCACTTGAATAAGTTGGAAATGTCTAAATGCTGCGGGGATAGTTTGTGGCTGTTTCTCCTTTTTATCGTCTTGTAGTCGGCGTAAATGAGTTGATTGACATGACATGAATTATTCCCGCTGCTGTACCATCAACTGCGACATACCATTTTTTTTTTTTTTATCCATCACTGTTGCCAACACCATCATAGCTTACAGAGAATTCAAAGTTCACTCACAAACCAGACCTGTTGGTTATTGGAGGATCTTCTATTTCTGGTCTGTTAAACGCAATAGCTATTTTGCGACGAGCATTCAGCGTGTAGCCTACTGATTAAGCGAGCACCTGACTAAGCAGCCTAAAACATATTTGGTGGGTTTTTTTTCTCTTCGGCGGTGTCAGCCGCTTTGCCTGTTACATCGTTTTGGTTATTGGGCTACCTTGTTGAACGCATAACATTATATTTCACACACTTTTTTATTTTCCAAATCTAATTAATTAGTCCAAGAACCGTTTGGTACATAATGCGTACCGAACCAAAGCCTCGTACCGAACGGTTCAATACGAATACGCGTATCGTTAAACCTCTTATATATATATATATATATATATATATATATATATATATATATATATATATATAGATAGATAGATAGATAGATAGATAGATAGATAGATAGATAGATAGATAGATAGATAGATAGATAGATAGATATATATATATAGATATAGATATATATATAGATATATATATAGATATATATATAGATATATATATATAGGTGTAACGATACGCGTATTCGTATTGAACCGTTCGGTACGAGGCTTTGGTTCGGTACGGTTCGGTATATATATATATATATGTATATATATATATATATATATATATATATATATATATATATATATACAGTATTGTTCAAAATAATAGCAGTACAATGTGACTAACCAGAATAATCAAGGTTTTTCGTATATTTTTTTATTGCTACGTGGCAAACAAGTTACCAGTAGGTTCAGTAGATTCTCAGAAAACAAATGAGACCCAGCATTCATGATATGCACGCTCTTAAGGCTGTGCAATTGGGCAATTAGTTGAATTAGTTGAAAGGGGTGTGTTCAAAAAAATAGCAGTGTGGCATTCAATCACTGAGGTCATCAATTTTGTGAAGAAACAGGTGTGAATCAGGTGGCCCCTATTTAAGGATGAAGCCAACACTTGTTGAACATGCATTTGAAAGCTGAGGAAAATGGGTCGTTCAAGACATTGTTCAGAAGAACAGCGTACTTTGATTAAAAAGTTGATTAGAGAGGGGAAAACCTATAAAGAGGTGCAAAAAATGATAGGCTGTTCAGCTAAAATGATCTCCAATGCCTTAAAATGGAGAGCAAAACCAGAGAGACGTGGAAGAAAACGGAAGACAACCATCAAAATGGATAGAAGAATAACCAGAATGGCAAAGGCTCAGCCAATGATCACCTCCAGGATGATCAAAGACAGTCTGGAGTTACCTGTAAGTACTGTGACAGTTAGAAGAGGTCTCTGTGAAGCTAATCTATTTTCAAGAATCCCCCGCAAAGTCCCTCTGTTAAAAAAAAGGCATGTGCAGAAGAGGTTACAATTTGCCAAAGAACACATCAACTGGCCTAAAGAGAAATGGAGGAACATTTTGTGGACTGATGAGAGTAAAATTGTTCTTTTTGGGTCCAAGGGCCACAGGCAGTTTGTGAGACGACCCCCAAACTCTGAATTCAAGCCACAGTACACAGTGAAGACAGTGAAGCATGGAGGTGCAAGCATCATGATATGGGCATGTTTCTCCTACTATGGTGTTGGGCCTATTTATTGCATACCAGGGATCATGGATCAGTTTGCATATGTTAAAATACTTGAAGAGGTCATGTTGCCCTATGCTGAAGAGGACATGCCCTTGAAATGGTTGTCTCAACAAGACAATGACCCAAAACACACTAGTAAACGGGCAAAGTCTTGGTTCCAAACCAACAAAATTAATGTTATGGAGTGGCCAGCCCAATCTCCAGACCTTAATCCAATTGAGAACTTGTAGGGTGATATCAAAAATGCTGTTTCTGAAGCAAAACCAAGAAATGTGAATGAGTTGTGGAATGTTGTTAAAGAATCATGGAGTGGAATAACAGCTGAGAGGTGCCACAAGTTGGTTGACTCCATGCCACACAGATGTCAAGCAGTTTTAAAAAACTGTGGTCATACAACTAAATATTAGTTTAGTGATTCACAGGATTGCTAAATCCCAGAAAAAAAAATGTTTGTACAAAATAGTTTTGAGTTTGTACAGTCAAAGGTAGACACTGCTATTGTTTTGAACACACCCCTTTCAACTAATTGCCCAATTGCACAGCCTTAAGAGCGTGCATATCATGAATGCTGGGTCTTGTTTGTTTTCTGACAATCTACTGAACCTACTGGTAACTTGTTTGCCACGTAGCAATAAAAAAATATACGAAAAACCTTGATTATTCTGGTTAGTCACATTGTACTGCTATTATTTTGAACAAGACTGTATATAATATATATATATATATATATATATATATATATATATATATATATATATATATATATATATATATATATATATATGCGCTAATCCTTGTGGGATTGAGCTATGAAATTTACGTTTACTAATACTTTGTTCAATTTAAATACATTTAATAATATAAGTTTAAGTAATTGAGTGATTCTGCATTTCCTATGTATGTTTTTTTGTTGTTGCGTGAAATAGGTCTTAAATTTTATTCATAATGGTCTTAAAAAGGTCTTAAAAAAATCTTAAATTTGACTTGGTGGAACCTGCAGATACCCTGATAGAGGGTATGTGGCTTATTTAAAGGGGGGTGAAACACTCAGTTTCAGTCAATCTCATGTCAATCTTGAGTACCTATAGAGTAATATTGCATCCTTCATATCTCCGAAAAGTCTTTAGTTTTATCATATTTATAAAAGAAATATGGGCTGTACCGAGTCTTTCCGGAAAAAACCGAGCGCCTGAAGGCGTATCGTGTGGGCGGAGCTAAAGAATGACAAGCGCGCAAAGCGGTGACGTCCTCAAGCGTGGAGAAACCCATCTATCTCAGCTAATACAGATAATGATCCACAATCAAATCTGAGGCTGAAATAAATTGAACAGGAGAAACGGCAACATCAGGATGTCCGTCTCTGTGGTATGGACTGTATTTAGGGGCCTTTGTGTGCAGTTTATGAGGACATGATTCGGTTTATGGACTATTGTATGTGACTAGACCTTAGAGGTAGCAAGCAAAACGGTTTTGCACGTCAGAGTCAGAATAGTGTAACGTTATACAGAACAACAATGGAGTAACCGTTAGCGCATTTGAATGACGAAGCACGCGATCGTATCGTTTACTGATGTTTACTCATGCGACGGTAGCCAATAGCAGAGACATTTGAAGTTGATTTACTCACCGGCATCTTCCAAAGCAGGACCGCTCTGTCAAAAACACACTTCTTTGGTATGATTTGGTGAAGTCCTGTGACAGCAGTGACCGTGGAAATCCACTTTGCGACGCGACTGAAGCGATGCCTTGAAGCTTCCCGTCATTTCTGCGTTCAAATCGGTTCAAATGCAGCGCTGCCTTCCCGGAATGCTGTGCTGAAGCTGAAGTCGCTCGACGTCACCCATAGGAATAAAGTGGAGCGCGGCGCGACATAAGTGTTCACGGACGACTGGATCTGCACCTGAGAGAGTGTTTACAGCGTGCATTTCCTCTCTCGCTCTAGTTACGCGCACGCGCACCCTACCGGGAGAAGAGCCCGTACGGCCCATACAAGGACCTTCCGATCTATTTAACGTCAAGTAGACCCATACTCGAAAAAAACTCGCCGAAACTTGTGAAAAACCGGAAGGAGTATTTTTAACACAGAAATACTCCATCAAACGTCCAACATTAGTTTTTGAAACTTTGTCTATGTTTAGGATGGGAATCCAAGTCTTTAACTGTGTAAAAAGCTCAGTATGCATGAAACAGCATTTCACCCCCCCTTTAAGGGCGAAAATTGTCCAGATACAGTTTTACAGTTCCATTTACAACCCTATAAATTGTCCCAAGGATGAAATGCTCTGTTTTTGCCTTATTTGGAAGAGAAGAGAACATGTTCAACGTATTTCATGCTTTTGCAGCAACTCTTCGTGCAAACAGGAGAACCATATTCTAGGACAACCCCGCGGTCATTTTTCGAATACCCAAAGTATTCCCATACTGCAGATTGTAATTTATTTATTTTTTTGGTCAGGGGATAGAGATTAGAATTTGTAGCCTCTGGCTCTGACATTTTCTCATTTGTACATATAGAGGGGAGTCTAAGCAGTGACATGTAATGACGTTGCATATGCGCAGTGTGCAGGTGAGCCCTGTTGTGGTGTGGCAAGCAGCGGGGCGAGGGACCGCGAGAGCGGGCCGGTGATTAATGTTAACGAGTGCCAGCTGCGTGGCACACCGGTCTCGTCTCGCGGCCATGTGACGGGAGCATAAAAGGAGGAACATGGCAGCGGAAGACGAGAGAGGACCAGGCCTGGATTTTATGTTTAGTTTTGTTTATGTGTTTGTGGGCAGTCGTCCATGAGGGGCTGCCCACGTTTTTTTTTGTGTGTGTTTGCGGGCAGTCGTCCGTGAGGGGCTGTCCGCGGTTTTACTTTCGTTTTGTTTATTTCCTTTGAATTTATAAATGTTGTTAAACGTTCGCCGGTTCCCGCCTCCTTCCTTCCCATCTACGAACAGCGTTACACCTGTTTTCATTTTTTTCTCCAAAACCGATATAAGCAAATGCTCA
Organism: Pseudorasbora parva; assembly: GCF_024679245.1. NCBI lineage: Eukaryota > Metazoa > Chordata > Actinopteri > Cypriniformes > Gobionidae > Pseudorasbora > Pseudorasbora parva. The sequence continues at coordinate 53,168,971 of NC_090173.1, forward strand.
CGGTATGATAATCGGACATATCAATATCATGATAAACCGTTAAACACACCGGTATACCGTTGCAACCCTATTTAGAAATGGGTCTGTAGGTTTTTTCAACAAAGGCTGTACAGTAGCATGTTTGACCTTGGTAGGTACCATCTCATTTGCTAACAAACTATTAATTATGGCGGTAACAACTGGACTGAGATGAAAAATTCTCCTTAAAATGTGTGAAGGCAAAACATCAGAAGGGCTAACAGAAGATTTCATCCCAGCTACGATATCAGAAAGCTGCAAGGATGACACTGGTTGAAAAAGTGAAAGAGCACTATCACAAGGGGGCATTTCTTGACATGAAGAACTCTGTGATGAAATATTAAAGTGAATTTCCTCAATTTTATGAATAAAATGTGTTAAAAATTGATCACGTGTCAATAGAAGCCTCTGATGGAGCACTAGAGGAGGGATTTAAAAGTTTTCAGAAAGTTTTCTAGCAGAAACTCGTCTCTCTCTCTCACACACACACACACACACACACACACACACACACACACACACACACACACACACACACACACACACACACACACACACACACACACACACACACACACACACACACACACACACACACACACGAATCAGCTCATAAATCTCAACAATGGTGACAAACCAAAAGCTTCATTCTGCAATGCATGCTGGGAGTCATGGATGAGTTTTATACTATGGTGACTCCCAGCATGCATTGCAAAATGAAGCTTTTGGTTTGTCACCATTGTGGAGATTCATGAGCTGATCCTTTTGTGAGTGTGTGTCTGTTACCATAACATCATGTACACACTGTATCTAAAAAAAGATCATGCAGATAATGATAACATTGTTATAAAATAATAATCAATAAAATATTCTTTAAAGTAACTTCTCAGATATCAAACACTTGCTGAGATCAACAAATGTATGTGATATTAATATTATCATCTGATCATATTTTTCTCTGGGTTATCCCTGCTGCTTCAAATGTGATGAATAAACACACAGTCACAGAGAAAAGCTGAAGTAAAAGAGTCAAAAGCTCAAATAAAGGAGCCATTGATCACGATTCTGGTGACTTGAAACATTTAATGATTCGTCAACAATAAATCCTGTTCATCTCAATAAGAGCTTATGTCTGACAGAACTAAAGTCAGTCTGGTCAGTAATGAGAGAAGAGCGGTGAAAGCGTTTGAAAAAGACATGATGTGATTGGCTGACAAAACACACCCGGTAATCTTTAAGTTTTTATAAATTAAGACAATGATTTATTTATTCATTTTAATGTATTGTTTTATTTATTTTAGAACTTTTTTATGGAATAACAGATAAAATATACCCAATGTTTTTTTGTCATGAACACAAACTGCCTTCCACCCAGTGCTATTCATCCAGTTACATTTTAACACACAATGGCCCTCATTTATCAATCTTGCGTAGAAACGGGCGTATATGTTGGCGTAAGATTATCCTTACACTCCTCTCACCGCCTGATTTATGAAGCTGTGCGTACCTCTGCAATCCAGGTGTACGCAATACTTGCCCTTGATAAATGCCGAGGCTGAAAACGATCGTCATTAGAATAACACGCCCCTATATATTCAAGTCTCCGCCTCCCCCACGCCCTCATTTTGCACCATGGACACACGGAAGACGGCAAAGAAGCAAAACTTCTCAGACGTGAAGATCGGGCGCGTCTCAATCATCTCACTAGTCCACTAGTCAGGGCACTGATTAGGACATAAGTCAATGGGCTGACTCCCTGATCAGTGCTCTGACTACTGAACTAGTGAGATGATTGAGACGCGCCCATTGAGATCACCAGGGAAGTGGAAAAAAACGAAATGTTTTATTTGGGCGTTTAAAGAGTGGGATTAAAGGCACGCAACAGCAACAAAAAAATGGACCCAAATTACGAGTACTGTTAATAGTGTGGAGGTTGACAAGCGCATTCCAGCAGTTTAAAGCTGTTTGGATGATAAATTACCATCACAATGCATTATTTTACAGCACATGTTTTGAAACAATTAGCATTTAATTTCGTATCACGGCACATGTATTGGGGTGTACGATATGATGATGTGATGTGGAGTACTACCATTCATTCACATTAATAACTACATGACAATTTGTAAGATTCTTTTTATTATTATTATTATAATGTTTATTATTAATAATGCTTATTGTTATTTAGAAGAAGAATGTCGTTATTATTTATTTTATTATTTAAAAGAAGAAGAATGTAATTTTTGTAAACTCCAAACGTGCGTACACCACCTCCTGAGCTGGCGTAGGATTTGAGCGTGCCGTACGCCAACGTCCATATTGATAAATCTCAAAGTCACCGTGGGTTTGGGTGTACGCAAGGTGTACGCTGGAAATTTGGTGTACGCACTTTTGATAAATGAGGGCCACTGTGTGTTGAATCTACACAACGTGTCAAAATACCATCAACACATTCTGTGTTGTTTTTTTAACACATCTCTTTTTGCAGTGTAGACAGCTCTGGTATTTTCATAAGATATATTTATCAAAGTATATTTTTATGATGCAGGCGGCATGATTAAGCAAAAATGAAACCGCATGCTATTTGTGTCAAAGTTGTTGTTTACTTTTTTATGAAAAGTTTATGCGCAGCTTCTCAGTACGGTGCTGTGATCAGTAGTAAGTGCTGCTCCATCTGAAACCCAGAGGGCGCTCTCACGCTGAAACTCCAAATATTCACCGCAGAATATTACGATTATTACCATAATAATTACAATTAATCGTGCAGCCCTAGATGCAGCACGAACCGACCTGGCCTTTATCACTGTTTAAAATACTGTCAAATAAACTCTCACTTAACACACATCTCACACACATGCAACGATGTGTCACACGTGTGCTTCTGTACAAGTGAAAAAGAAACGCTTTAGTTAAGGGTCCATTTCTCACTATAAACTAGTTGATTATTATCATGCATATTGCTGAGATATTGACTGTTTATTAGTACTTATAAAGCTCCTATCAATGCCTTATTCTGCATGACCATATTCTACATCCCTTAATCCTACACAATACCTAAAACCTTAGTGTTGAGCCCAGAGTCATGTCCATACTGTGAAACTTTATTTGGTAACACTTTATTCAAAGGGTCCAGAACGGGGCCGGTTCTAGGCATGCCCAAAACATCTGCCTTGTCCACCCAATCAGAATTTAGGAAAATTTGGTGTAGATCTTTTTTTAGGATTTGTGCATTGATTAAAAACCATCTGAGGTGGGCTATGTGTTTTGAAGAAGGGCTGTAGAATGCCCCAAACAATCACAAAAATAACACCAGTAATTTGCAGTATTTTCTCCTTTATTAACTGAAAGTAACAGCGCGGCGTACTCACGCTTCAGACTGTAGCAGAAAAGCAGAGCCTGGTAATCACACGAGTGAAAACGGGCAAAAATATGCTATGTATGTGTGCTATTTAGGTGTGAATTGAGTTGTATTCGTGAATATGTATCCTGTAAATATTAATGACCAGCTCTGATTTGATTTTTATCCAAATTGAAATGAACAAAAAAAAAAAAAAACATTTAAAAAAAAGACTGAGCTAGAGTATAGAGTATGCATTTGCGAAGTTCAGTTGAAACCGTGCCCTCTTTGGCTTGCTGTTAAAGCTGTTAAACTGAATGAGGCAAACTGTCTGCTTATCAGCTCACTGAAATGAGAATGAACTGTTTATCTTTTGATCAGTTTAGGGCCATTCACACAGGACACGTTTCTGCGGTTAAAACCAGTGCAGCTCTAGAAACGCTTGTTTTAAAAGTTATTTTAACTTGAGTGCCGTGTTTTAGAAAGCTGCATCATCCAAATTTTCTAGTTTTCTTTCCAAATTATTACTGGAGAGTAGAAAAGTAAAAATGTTAGCATTTTATTTAAAGGTAAGATAAGACAAAAAAAAGAATCTATTCACATAGGATGCGTTTTTGCTGTTAAAAACACGAGAATCTGGTCATAGTGCAGGTCTAGAGATGCTATCCATCCCATCCAATCCAGTGTGTAGCCAAACACACACACACACACACACACACACACACACACACACACACACACACACTGAAAAAATAAGCCCACCCAGGCTATCTGCCAGCCCACCCTTCTATAGGTGTCTGAAACTGGGCCTGCTCCAGAATAATGCATAAGTTAAGCACGGACACATGAGTAGTTAATGATTAACTTGTTTACCATTATGCATGGACACAACAGTAATTAATGATTATTTTAATATATAGTAAAGGTATATTAGCCATTTATTAAACATTTGAAAGATACACATTTATACTATAAATAAACAAAAATAACCTGTAATTAATGATTAACTGAATGTACAGTAAACACCTAAAATAGTCTAATAAAGACAATTTGACCCCCAGGTAACCTCATTACTTATGGCACTTATTGAGTGATATTTAAGTTTATTGACCAGAATAAGCCAATAATGATTGGTTCTTATTTACAGTATTGGTTTGTTTAGCAGTTATTCTGCATCGAGCTCTCAGGAGAATGTAAAGTGTGGTTCTACATTTATCTCCGTTCTCATAAACTAACACGAACAACACTGACAGCACTAAAAACATCTCGCTCTGTTTGTGACTTCTGCTGCAAACTCGGTTCAAACTACACTACACTTTAAAACCTTAAAATGAATAACATTTCTGTAATCATTTAACCATTATTTATCATCTAAAAGTTATTTTGCTCGCCGTGGGACACGAGGCATTTTCTCAGACACAGGACTAGAAAGTCCACCAAAACACAACATGAATTGTGACCCCGCCTGTGAAAACCCAGATAAGGTCATTTTTTCTGTGAAAATATAACCTTTATATCTTTTTATTATATACGGACTAAGACCATGCCAAAGATTTGAAATTCAAAACAAGCTTATTTTTAAAACCGCAACACATTTCAACCATACTTATCCTGACTATGATTAGCATTAATATTAAAGACCTAATGCACAGATCTAACAGGCTGTGATGTTACGCATCAGATGTTTCCTCAAACGTTCACTTCAGACAGAACAGATCGTTTGCATGAGTAGACAGATATTTTGAGATGGGCTTCTGTAATTCTGTGTGTGTGTCTGAGCGCTAAAGAGAAAAGATCTCGGGATCGTCAGAGGCGTCTTTATGTTCACACACTCCAGGTGTGTCGTGTGTCAGTAACACATCTGAGAGATTTTTCAAGGCTTATCGCACTTATTAACTCTGTACATCAAGCTCGTCCTACACTTTATTTCCTCATTAATGCATGTTCTGTTCGTAAAGAAGAACACATCAACCCAGCGCATCAGCTTCCAGAAACTGAATTATTTCCACACGCAGCAGTCTTTAAAATATGATATATTGGCAAAGCTGGAGTTTAAATAACACACAGAAATCAGAACCCGGCTTAAGTCGCAGTTTCCTCGCCTTTCTCGACACTGACCTGATTGTTGCTCGTGCGGATTGATATTATGGTCTGTTTGCACTGTTTGCAGTTTCTGAACCGAATGATAGAAGAATCATCAGGTGTTTCTGTGCCGAGAGTAAACGGAGACGATTCAAATCAATATTTAAGAAGCGCATGTCTGGTATTTTTCTCAGCAAAATAAAATCATTTATTTCAGTATTTATCATATTATAAATGAAGAATCTCAAAGCCCTCGGTATAATCTCTCATCAGCAATAAACACAGATGGCCTGCTGTGGTCATGTTTATGTCTATGACTGCTTTGACTCTTAATCTCAGGATTAGATTATGGACTTTAGTTTCACAGGCGGGTCACAGATGAGGCTTATCTGAACATGGAAAAATGCAGAAAGTTTTGTGTGATGGGTAGGTTTAGTGTAGGGGATCGAATCTACAGTTTGCACAGTATAAACATCATTGTGTGTGTGTTTGTGTGTTTCTAGTGTGGATCACGGAGGAGAGTTCAGGATTACATCAAGACTACACAAATGTAAGTACTCAGTTTTAGTGTTTTTTTTTTATTTAATTGAGTTTGCTTGAAAAAGTGAACCGATCTACTATTTAAGCTTATTCTTCTTCTTAGACTAAATTTCTAGACACTCCTCCTAGAGTTTAACTCTACATCCCCCAAACTCAGACTAGACCTTCAGACTTTGAGTTAGTGCCGCTTTATCTTTTCAAACTGATCCGACACTGACGGGATGTTCAATTGAGCCACGACTGTTCAAACTACAACGGTCAGAATTCAAACTTTAACAGTTGCTGAGGCTCTTTAGTCTTTGGAGCTGCAGAAAACCGCCTTCATCCGACACACACATATGCCCGGCTCACACAACAGGAGTTTTAGGCTGATTTATGCCCGATTTTCCCCTCCCGAGATTCTGAGAAAGAGTCTTTTTCCAGGACTCGATCTGTTCCGATGTTCGGCGCAGATTATCTGGTAATGTGAGGCTTTCACAGATCAAATCTTGCACCTCCCGATCTGCTCTCACACAAATCGGGCTCGCCCCGATCATATCAAACATGTTTGACATTTATCAGGATGAGCAAGATTGTTATAACGTCAGTCAGGGGCGTAGCCTTCTTTTCAGAAGTGAGGGGGACAGAAATGTCGTAATACCATTTTTTTAATCTATATAATTTATCGCATCTCTTGCTTTTAATTTGGTAAGATATCAAATACACTGCTGAACAATAACCAATAATATCTAATATTATTCTCCTATTTTTTTATGCCAATTTCATGATTGGTTTATATACTACAGAAACTTGTGCATTAAGTCTCCATAGATTTTATGCAATGTAAAAAAAAAAAAATAATAATAATTCTGATGTAAACCAGCTGTTCTCTGTGAATATATAGTAAAATGCAATTTATTCCTGTGATAAAGCTGAATTTATCATCATTACTCCAGTCTTCAGTGTCCTATGATCCTTCACTAATCATTCTCATATGAGGATCTGATGATCAACACACATTTATGATTATTATCAGTTGTGCTGCTCATGGTGATGCTTAATTTCTGTGGAAACCATCTAAACATTTGTGGTAAAATTAAAAAAAGAGCTAAATTAATACTTTTATTGATCAGACATGCATTTAATTGATCACAAGTGATATTGTTAATATTACAAAAGATAATAATTTATTTAATAAATGCAAATAAATGCTGTCCATTGAACTTTCTATTCATCAAAGAATCCTGAAAAATAAAATGTATCATGGTTTACACAACATTTTAAAGCAGCACAACTGTTTTCAACACAGATAATAATCATAAATGTTTCTTGATTATAAAATCTTCATATGAGAGTGATTAGTGAAGGATCATGTGACACTGAAGACTGGAGTAATGATAAATTCAGCTTTGATCACAGGAAAAAAGCTGTTTTAACCTGATAACCGTCACAAGGACGAGGACGTGCTGAAGCTCTCTTTGCTTAAATTAGCTCAAAATTACTATTAGGTGTAAGTAATTACCTTGACAAACTATACATCTTTAATTTGTAATAATATTTTACAATATTACTGTTTTAACTATTTTTGATTAAATAAATGCAGCCTTGGTGAGCAGAAGATACTAAACATTAAAAAAGCTGCATTACTCATATGATAGGCTACTTTATTGTCAATAAATAGGCTACATTGAGATAGCTTGAAAAACACACATAAAGCATATATTGTCGCACTCGTCTGATTATCTTCGTCACGTTTCATCACTCATAACGATTGTTTTCCTTCAGCTGCAGCTCCAGCGTGACAGGGTAGGCTATTCTACGAATCCACTTTTGGACTTTCTGTGATAGAGCACCCTCATATTTAGATACGAATAAAATGACAGCAGGTCATGCATAGATTAATTTTTGTCTCTGATTTTAAATCTTAATGTATTCACATTGGTTTCTATGTAAATACATTTGCCCGTGACCTCAAAAAGCACTCTATCAACCGAGATTAGAGAAGGCTGTCTTTAGCGTCCCTGTTAATTTGCCCGCCGCCGCGCAGGGTAACGCTGGTTCGAATCCCGCTCGGAGCGGGTCGACTAGAATCGGGGAGACCCAGTAAAAGTGCGGGGGACGAAAATACATTTTATTAAAAGTGAGGGGGACACGCCCCCCCCGTCCCCCACGTAATCTACGCCCATGCCGTCAGTACTGTCACAACAGCCAATAGGAAATAAGTCTACAACGAGACGGACATTTTGAAATGGCGAGCGTGAGTTGAGTTGCCATAGTTTGCTGTAGCTCTCAAACAATGCTGGGTAATGTAGCAAGTCTTCCAGTGAGCGCCGCGTGACACACAACACGTGTATAGACCTTTTTTAACAGTCTGTGGTAGACGAGCGTTACAGCAGATGACACAAAGAACAACATTTCCATCTGTGTGTCTCGTTTGTGGAAATGAGTCGGATAATACATGAAAGTGTTCGTGCAATCCGTATGCAAATTAATTTGGTAAATCTGGATTATATGCATATGTTAGCAAATAGCCTACTTTGGGGAAAACATGAAAAGGACATGGAAATGTGTAACGTTACTTCTTGAAATGGACCGTAAGCCTCTGCTGTGCAACACCGCAGCTTCCCTTCAGATCATTTGATTGCTTTTCAAATTCAATGACAAAGTTTTGTAAGGTAAGGCTTATATTGTCACTATTTCTTGCTAATTTATTTACCAGCAGTTTTCTAATGGGTGATGAATTTGCGTGCCTTCAGATGCGTCAGGCGCTCGCTGGCTTGGTGCGTTTAGAAATGTTTTGTGATAATCGCTGCAGCAGCACAAATAATTCATAATTGTGAATGAATGAATAGTTAAAGGTGATGTTTCGTGCTGTCATGTGGGGTAGTTAATAGAGAACCGAATCAGGAATCGCGACTCGAGTCTCTCACCAAAACTATATTTGGATTATATTTTAGTATATTTGGACAATCTAGTGCTGAGAAACTGCTTATAAAATACTTTTTTTTTTAAATATATATATTTAAAATATTTTACAAATATTTTTTATTTGATATGCAATAACTCAGGTAGGAAATATGGTCGAAGCCTAATTCTTTTTTGGTGATGTTCCCCCATATGTGTCCTGTATCTGGATCATATTTTGTGTTGATAACATAAAGTAATCAAAAGTTACAGCATTGGGAACAAATGTAGCATTTTTGTTCAATCATTGACATTTCTAAAACTGTTGTTTTCTGAGAGACATTCACAACTTTAAAGACTCATAACTCCAAAACTATAGCAAGGAGATTCAAACGGTAGGTATCATTTGTTAGCAAACTTTTTATATTTTTATGATTACATTTGGACAATATAATGCTGAGAAACTGCTGATAAAAGACAAAAATAGTATTATTGTTTTAATAATTTTATAGATATTTATTATTTGACATGCAGTAACTCAGGACGGAAATAAGGTATCATAAAAATTCTTTTTTTGGTGATGTCCCCCTATGTGTCCTGCATCTGGATCAAATTTTGTGATGATATAAAGTTAGAAAAAGTTACAGCATTGGGAACAAAGGTAGCCTTTTTGTTCAGTCCTTGACATTTCTAATACTGTTGTTTTCTGAGTGACATCCACAAATTTAAAGACTCATAACTCAAAATATAGCAAGGGTGGTCAAATGGGTATAATATAGGTATCATTTGTTAGAACACTTTTTATATTTATCATTTTTTATTACATTTGGACAATCTAATGCTGAGAAAAGCCATATTATAGTATTACAATATTATTGATATTAAATACTATATATATATAATATAATAATTAGATGTAAAAATAGATGTCATTATTAGCTTAGAATCTCAGCTTTCCAATGCATCTATCCATTTTGATCAGCTCGTAACGAGCGCGGAGTTATTCATCTAAACCTGAGTGTACCGCCCGCGAGCGCCCCCTGGCTGCTATACAAATGAATGGCCATGTTATTCAGAACTCCACTGATCAACACAATCAGAGTATGTGAGCGGAGTCGAGCGGCGGCAATTTTTCCCCCTCCACGCTCTATGCATTCAAGACTCACTCCGCTCCAGCTCCGCTCCGGGTTCACAATTTCCCGCTCCGCACTCCACTCCTCACTCACTGATATCAGAAACACCGCTCCATCTTTGCTCCGAGGAAATTTGCGGCTAACTGCTAAAGTATTTTAGTGAGCTCTGAAATATCACTATAAAGTTTGGTTTATAACCTGCATTAACTGAATAAAATTATAAAAAATAAACAATAGGAGATTAAGAGCCTAGTTTCAACGATTGGAACATTTGTGTGCATTTCCCCTATTTCTGCTCATTCAAAATCATATAATAGAATATAACAGTACTTACTGATAACTGTAAGCTGGTAAGTACTACAAGATGTTTTTGAATGCATTAGAGAGAACGATGATGTGTGTGAATAAGTGCTACCTGTTTAAAATGTGCTTTCACCCGATCATATCCAGTAGAAGGTTAAAAAAATCCCTTAAAATGTAACATCCCGCTCCATCGCCGTGATCATCTGTATCCAGCTGGTTGTTTACCGTGTGAGTTCTGAACACTGCACTATGCTTATTAAAATCTTTTCGTTTCTACACATATTAGGCTACATATTTCTCATGTCTGTGAGGCAAGCCTGCTGAGTTTCAGTTTATTTGAGACGCGCTTCAGTTCATGAGCAATGAAAGCGATCACTTCCTCGACCTAGTCTACTTATTAATTTCTTATTTATTAAATAGCTACATGCAATTGATCAAAGAAACCTTTATTAAAATTAAGAGACAATTTGTACAAAACGAAAGAAAGGCTTTTTACAAAACAAAACTTAATATTAAACTAAATATAACCACCAAAATCATTTCTGACCCACTCGCATCTTTGCACTTATAGCCTATCATAATCAGATGAAATCTAAAAATAATATTATAATATTTAAATATAAATATGAAAAAAAAAATTGAATGAATTTCTGGATTTGAACGAACATAATTTTACTGGTGGGTTCATGAGCGCGCCTGCGGATTATTGAGCTGATCACACCGGCTCCGCTCTGCTCATTAGTCATTACAGGCTCGTTCTCGATACTTACAGTGAATGTGTCGGGCAGGGCCGGTCTCGGGTGCATGGGCTCGGGTAGGGTTGGGCTTTATTTTTTTGAGCCGATCTACGCTCTAGTTCTGGCTAAAAATGTAGTTATTATGTGCCGGCCCGTTGGCATGAATTGTAGTCGTGATGGAGCGGTAGTGGAGCGCTTTCGGAGCGAGTTAAAACCACAACGCTCCGACTTTTTAAAAAATCCGCTCCTCACTCCATTCAAAATCTCGTCGCTCCACTCTGCTCACATAGCCTACTCTGAACGCAACATCGGTGAGGAATATTTCGAGATCTCTCAATGGATTATGTTGATTTTGGACTCCACTGTAAGCATCCACTGTAAGTACTGATGTGCTGTTTCAACCCGATCTCACGGCAATTCCTAATCATTTTAAAAGGTGGCTAATTCGTACGCATTGATACGACCTCACTCATACCCCTAAACCTACCCAACACGAGCGAGGTCGTACAAATTTGTACGAATTAGACACCTTTTATAGCCTGGACGCCAGCCGAACTTAGCCCCGCCCACAAAATCTTTAGGTCAGGCAATTCGGTCTGGCCTTGCTCCATAGAGTAGTGATTATCCCCGAACAGAAACTGTTCAGACCAATGAAATCATCAGGGCGGGCTTTAGACGATGACGGACAGATGATCAACAGTAACGTAATCATCACGTCATCAAAGGGGCTTGGTTTATATTTACTCGAATCCTAAACGGAGAGCTTGTTTGTATCTGCATTCACCATCACAATTTCTCTCAGAAGTGATGATAATGTTGGGTAAGTACTCTGTGTATCATAAAATTATTTTACAACTCTGGCAAAGATCGTGTATTCCAGCCTGATTTCAGCGCGCGTGCAGACAGGGTTGCCAAGTTTTTACAACAAAACGCGGCAACTACTAGGGGAGTTCTCCGGTGAAAAAATGGCGTTTGGGGGGTAAAATGTGTGTTATTTTGGCAAGGTTGCCTGCTAAAATTCGCACTCCAGGGTCTATATATCACATAATAGTCGCTTCAACCCGCAGACATAGAAAAGTCCCCGCGGAAAAAACGCGGACTTGGCATCACAGTGCAGTTGAGCTCTGTTGACATTTGACACGTAATGTTATGCGTCCCTTCGTTGCTCTGATTGGTCGTAGGTCTGTCCAATTGATGTCTTTCCTAGTTCGGTTGAAACACACCTCATAATCACAGCCCAATGGAGCAGTTTCAGACTCATATTCTGACTAGAATTGAGTATGACCACGTCAGGCAACACCTTTTATTCACTCGTATGAATTAGTACGAATTGGTCGTGAGATAGCGTTGTTTTCAACGACTGGAGCCCGTTTCATGAAGTTACAAGCCTAAACGCCACTTTAGAGTGACTGTTATGTGCTCCTGTCAGGTTATGATTTGTTATAATTCAATGAGTAATAACTTTCGATCCGTGTGACAGATTATGGTGACGTTGTTCTCTTTTTAATCGCGAGAGTCTACTGTAAATAAGGATGTGCAGTTTTCAAAGATCGGAGCATTTTTCATGAAGTTATAAACTTAAACGCCACTTTAGCGATCCAATAGTTTATGTAGCTTCTGTGCTTCTGTCTGTTTAAAATGTGTTCTAAATCCTTCTGGGAATATTTTACGATCAGAGTGACGGATTGTGGTGTCCTTGGTCTCTTTTTTGTTGAAAACAAGGATGTGCCATTTTTAACGATCGGAGCATGTTTCATGGAGTTACAAGCCTCAACGCCAAGTCTAAGCAACTGTTATTTTTCTTCTCCGCTCGTGTGTGTCTGGGCTGTTTTTTTGTTAGTTACTCTTCACTAGTTACACTGGGGGTTCTCCCTCCGAAAATGTATTATTTCGTAGATGTGATATCCTGCATTATGGTGCGTTTGAGGCCATATCTCTTGCCTATATAATAAAAGTCCTCAAACCAGTCAATACCAATAGTCTAATAAAAAGATAATATTAATTTAATTGCCATAGAAATCGACAGTTTCACAGGTAGCCTAATGATAATGAACAATTGCATGTTTATTATGCTCCGTGTCCAGATAGAAATAGTGCCGTTTACTAAACGATTGATTGGGCCAGACAAAATTACAGAAATCACTGAGTTATTTATCATGGCTATAGTGTAGTTAAGATGCATGGCTTCAAGTTTTGACCCAAATCGATCAGAGGTTCGAATCCGCCTTTTGCTACACTGGCTCTACTAGCCTACCTTTTCCCATCACATATCAGATCGGAAAGGCATTTATTTTCCATAAAAATGGAGAAAATTATTAAAAAAGGGGAAATAAAGCGTTTAACATGTGTTTAATAGGCTAATAAGTGTTTCTAAACAGACGTGCTGAATTAGAGACCATAAAAGTGAGTGGGTCCAATATCATTGGTCTTAAAAAGTGGGTGGGTCTTGTTCCACCCACACACAATGGTTCTGACACCTATGTGTGAACCCTAAAGTTACAATTTTCCATCATGCTAGAGATATTAAATGTTACTTGATTAAATAAAAAATAAAAAAATTGCTAGGTAAACTGTTACCACCCCCCATTTCAGCATTTGCTATGTCCAGGGAAAGAAGGACTAGGCCTACTGTCAATTAAAAATAAATAAAATAACAAATAAAGAACCAATAACTTGAATATAAGCAACAGCACAAATAAATACCGTCAAGCAAAGATACTGATACAATAAACAATGCTTTTCAGGTTTTTTCAGGTAACATTCGTTTTTAGGTAGAGAAATTGAATAAAGTAATCAAATGTAAAATAACTGCATATTTAACTGTTTAAATGAAAGATTCATCCTTATTAAACTTACAAAAGCTATTCAATCAAGAGCAGTGAGTGATGTCTGGATCTTTTGTTTGACATTAAACAGACAGCAGTTAAGGCTACTGTCCCTTTAAGACCTGATGCAGGGATATGCTCGTCTTTCTCGACTGTATAAAGTTATCTTAAGCCATATTCTGCTTGGATACTCATCAAGATGGACATGATGACATGCTTTTTGTGCGAGTTTGTCCGTTCAAGCTCAAGACTTAAAAGAGAACTCTATATTTGCGCTGTGAGACGTGCGCGCTTTGGGACGAGTGCCAGAGACAGATCTTCTCAAAGTGCCACGAGTTCTCATTCGCGTCTTCTGTCCAATATACCCGGGTGATGGCGGAGAAAATGACTCGTCATATTAAACATACGACAGCACTCGCATAATAATCCGAATAAAATGTGCACAGAATTAAATGGAGAATTATTTCCATCGGCTGCAGTCAGCCGGTATTGGCTAATCACAAAAGTCAACATTGCGCTGCCATTATCACAGAATTTAATTTTATTTTTTTTAGTTTTTATCCTTATACATTACGTTACGTTAATGTGGCTATTATATTGTAGACTATTGAGTGGCTAAAATATTTTAATTAATTTCCACACACAAAAAAGTAAACCTAACCATTTTTTCTCCAACTGGAACTCCGTCCCCCCTCGAAATTCACTCCCCCCCCACAATCCATGTTGAGCCCGTCTGCTCAACCATTTTCTAATCCACACTGGTTTATTCTTACACTTTTGGTTTTTCCCACAACAAATGATCATTATTGATACAGCAAGTTTTCATGTTACAGTAGGCCTATCCATTTGGTTTTCCCGCTTCCGATCTGCTGCGTAGATCACGTGACGCACTTCCTCTGGCATGATAATCTTAATAATATTTTGTAGTGTGTGATGCTCCTCGATTTTCAAATCTTGTAGTGTGAACATGTTTAAGATTTGAAGGAAGAAAATCTGCAAAGATTCTCCTGAAGTGTGTGCTGCATCCAGATTTTACAATCGGATAGGATTTTAAAACTGCTGTAGTGTGAGCCAGGCAATACAGCAAAACCAAATGACATTTACCCAGCTATGCATAATAGCACCAAATTCATAATAATAATGATAACAAACAATATGTGACCCGTCACGGAAACCAGGGACACAAGTCGGCAGCTCTACTTTCGAGCAAATTAAGAACTTTTTTTTTTTCAAATTACATGATTTTCGTTTTTTTGCAGAATCTGTTAGTTGAAATCACGAAGAAGCCTCTCCGTGTTTGAGATGGCATTAACGGTAGGGGTGCAACGGATCGCTGTTGATCAATCAAAACAAAATGGTAAAAGGTCTGAAGACTGAATCCGTGCACCACGTGGCGCGGTCGCACGTTATTTTCCCTGAATTACTGCTGGATGTGAATTGTGCTCAATAATCGCACTTCTTTTAACAGAAGTTTTAAACACACAGCTGACATGAACCATACTTTCAAATAAAAAGTGTTTTCTGTGATCAGTCTTTTGCGTTGTTTGAAGAGTCTGGGTTCACACATAATGTGTCCGCTTTTGTCCGATTCGCGAACTAATGACTCATTTGAACCGATTCATTTGAATGAACTGATCTGTCCAACACTGAACTCACGAATCGGTGTGTAATCATTTACTCACAACACCTCTGAAATGAGAATTAAGTGTGCTTACCCCATTAAACAAGAGGGGTTAGTACGAATTAGTCTTAATAATCCTTAAAAATGTGTTTATTTTGAGTATTTATATGGATAATGTGTAGTAAATTACCACAAAAAAATGAGTTTAGACTGGAATAAGGTGAAAGCAGAACAACTCAAGTTTAATTGTTTATGGCAGAGAATTAGACTTTTTGTTATTACATTTTTAATCCTGCTTTTGAATAAATGTTGCCAAAATAATGAATCAGTAAACCATGCAAACTGTGTTAAATTGAGGAACTAAAGAAACAAACATCAAGACGTCATACATAATGATATCAAAATTAGATGAGCAACAAAAAGCACAAAAAAAATGTTAGCATTTATTTTACATTTATTGTCATTATTGGGCTCACAGATCACGCGGGTAGGTACTTTTACTGTTGGGGTGTGTGTGTGTGCGTGCATGCGTGTGTGTGGATGACCATGACTGGTCAGCCACCACCGAAGACCATTTCTGACCCAGGAAAAACCCACACGGCGTGCCCGATTGATGCTGGCAAGCTTGGACTTTCCCCGTCTTCTGATGTCATTGTAGCGCTTGCGGTACTGGTGCGACGTCCTGGGGATGCCAGCTGATGAAACCATTGTGGCTATTTCCTCTCACGCCTGTTTAACTGATGCTATTTTGGGTGGGTTTCTCCCATCCCCATACAACACAACTTCTCTGTCTTTCACTGCTCTTACAAGAACATCAGTCTCCTCGGCTGTGAACAGCTCCTGGCGTGCGCCTGGTAAATACGCCATAATAATAGCAATCCATAATGGAACTTGCCCCAGAACCGACTTGTGTCCCTACTTTCCATGACTGGTCACATATATTGACCTGCGTTCTGTCTGTTGACAGCCATTTTTGATCTCCACAGCTGAGTTGAGCAGAATGTCACGTCGTGACTCACTAATGGTTAAAAGTGTCGTGTGGACTGACTCAGTCGTAAACTTGTGCTCTTCTCTGACTGTCAAATATTAAAATCTGCTGCAGTCGAAGGGAACAGTCTGTTAGTGTTTTCAGTTCAGTCTTTGAATGTTTCAGTCTGTAAGTGTGTTCAGTTCAGTCTTTGAATGTTTCAGTCTGTCAGTGTGTTCAGTTCAGTCTTTGAATGTTTCAGTCTGTGTGTTCAGTTCAGTCTTTGAATGTTTCAGTCTGTAAGTGTGTTCAGTTCAGTCTTTGAATGTTTCAGTCTGTAAGTGTGTTCAGTTCAGTCTTTGGATGCTTCAGTCTGTAAGTGTGTTCAGTTCACTCTTTGAATGTTTCAGTCTGTAAGTGTGTTCAGTTCAGTCTTTGATGTTTCAGTCTGTAAGCGTGTTCAGTTCAGTCTTTGAATGTTTCAGTCTGTAAGTGTGTTCAGTTCAGTCTTTGGATGTTTCAGTCTGTAAGTGTGTTCAGTTCAGTCTTTGATGTTTCAGTCTGTAAGTGTGTTCAGTTCAGTCTTTGAATGTTTCAGTCTGTAAGTGTGTTCAGTTCAGTCTTTGGATGTTTCAGTCTGTAAGTGTGTTCAGTTCAGTCTTTGATGTTTCAGTCTGTAAGCGTGTTCAGTTCAGTCTTTGAATGTTTCAGTCTGTAAGTGTGTTCAGTTCAGTCTTTGAATGTTTCAGTCTGTAAGTGTGTTCAGTTCAGTCTTTGATGTTTCAGTCTGTAAGTGTGTTCAGTTCACTCTTTGAATGTTTCAGTCTGTAAGTGTGTTCAGTTCAGTCTTTGATGTTTCAGTCTGTAAGCGTGTTCAGTTCAGTCTTTGAATGTTTCAGACTGTAAGTGTGTTCAGTTCAGTCTTTGAATGTTTCAGTCTGTTAGTGTGTTCAGTTCAGTCTTTGAATGTTTCAGTCTGTAAGTGTGTTCAGTTCAGTCTTTGAATGTTTCAGTCTGTAAGTGTGTTCAGTTCAGTCTTTGAATGTTTCAGTCTGTAAGTGTGTTCAGTTCAGTCTTTGAATGTTTCAGTCTGTAAGTGTGTTCAGTTCAGTCTTTGAATGTTTCAGTCTGTAAGTGTGTTCAGTTCAGTCTTTGATGTTTCAGTCTGTAAGTGTGTTCAGTTCAGGCTTTGAATGTTTCAGACTGTAAGCGTGTTCAGTTCAGGCTTTGATGTTTCAGTCTGTAAGTGTGTTCAGTTCAGTCTTTGAATGTTTCAGTCTGTAAGTGTGTTCAGTTTACTCTTTGATGTTTCAGTCTGTAAGTGTGTTCAGTTCAGTGTTTAAATGTTTCAGTCTGTAAGTGTGTTCAGTTCAGTCTTTGATGTTTCAGTCTGTAAGTGTGTTCAGTTCACTCTTTGAATGTTTCAGTCTGTAAGTGTGTTCAGTTCACTCTTTGAATGTTTCAGTCTGTAAGTGTGTTCAGTTCAGTCTTTGAATGTTTCAGTCTGTAAGTGTGTTCAGTTCAGTATTTGAATGTTTCAGTCTGTAAGTGTGTTCAGTTCAGTCTTTGATGTTTCAGTCTGTAAGTGTGTTCAGTTCACTCTTTGAATGTTTCAGTCTGTAAGTGTGTTCAGTTCAGTCTTTGAATGTTTCAGTCTGTAAGTGTTTTCAGTTCACTCTTTGATGTTTCAGTCTGTAAGTGTGTTCAGTTCAGTGTTTAAATGTTTCAGTCTGTAAGTGTGTTCAGTTCAGTCTTTGATGTTTCAGTCTGTAAGTGTGTTCAGTTCAGTCTTTGAATGTTTCAGTCTGTAAGTGTGTTCAGTTCAGTCTTT
The DNA here is from genome assembly GCF_024679245.1 of Pseudorasbora parva. Classification (NCBI taxonomy): domain Eukaryota; kingdom Metazoa; phylum Chordata; class Actinopteri; order Cypriniformes; family Gobionidae; genus Pseudorasbora; species Pseudorasbora parva. The sequence goes on from NC_090173.1 coordinate 53,187,248, forward strand.
GAATGTTTCAGTCTGTAAGTGTGTTCAGTTCAGTCTTTGATGTTTCAGTCTGTAAGCGTGTTCAGTTCAGTCTTTGAATGTTTCAGTCTGTAAGTGTGTTCAGTTCAGTCTTTGAATGTTTCAGTCTATAAGTGTGTTCAGTTCAGTCTTTGAATGTTTCAGTCTGTGAGTGTGTTCAGTTCAGTCTTTGAATGTTTCAGTCTGTAAGTGTGTTCAATTCAGTCTTTGAATGTTTCAGTCTGTAAGTGTGTTCAGTTCAGTCTTTGAATGTTTCAGTCTGTGAGTGTGTTCAGTTCAGTCTTTGAATGTTTCAGTCTGTAAGTGTGTTCAATTCAGTCTTTGAATGTTTCAGTCTGTAAGTGTGTTCAGTTCAGTCTTTGAATGTTTCAGTCTGTAAGTGTGTTCAGTTCAGTCTTTGAATGTTTCAGACTGTAAGTGTGTTCAGTTCAGTCTTTGATGTTTCAGTCTGTTAGTGTGTTCAGTTCACTCTTTGAATGTTTCAGTCTGTTAGTGTGTTCAGTTCAGTCTTTGAATGTTTCAGTCTGTAAGTGTGTTCAGTTCAGTCTTTGAATGTTTCAGTCTGTAAGTGTGTTCAGTTCACTCTTTGATGTTTCAGTCTGTAAGTGTGTTCAGTTCACTCTTTGAATGTTTCAGTCTGTAAGTGTGTTCAGTTCACTCTTTGATGTTTCAGTCTGTAAGTGTGTTCAGTTCAGTCTTTGAATGTTTCAGTCTGTAAGTGTGTTCAGTTCAGTCTTTGAATGTTTCAGACTGTAAGCGTGTTCAGTTCACGCTTTGATGTTTCAGTCTGTAAGTGTGTTCAGTTCAGTCTTTGAATGTTTCAGTCTGTAAGTGTGTTCAGTTCACTCTTTGATGTTTCAGTCTGTAAGTGTGTTCAGTTCAGTGTTTGATGTTTCAGTCTGTAAGTGTGTTCAGTTCAGTCTTTGAATGTTTCAGTCTGTAAGTGTGTTCAGTTCAGTCTTTGATGTTTCAGTCTGTAAGTGTGTTCAGTTCACTCTTTGAATGTTTCAGTCTGTAAGTGTGTTCAGTTCAGTCTTTGATGTTTCAGTCTGTAAGCGTGTTCAGTTCAGTCTTTGAATGTTTCAGTCTGTAAGTGTGTTCAATTCAGTCTTTGAATGTTTCAGTCTGTAAGTGTGTTCAGTTCACTCTTTGAATGTTTCAGTCTGTAAGTATGTTCAGTTCACTCTTTGAATGTTTCAGTCTGTAAGTGTGTTCAGTTCAGTCTTTGATGTTTCAGTCTGTAAGCGTGTTCAGTTCACTCTTTGAATGTTTCAGTCTGTAAGTGTGTTCAGTTCAGTCTTTGATGTTTCAGTCTGTAAGTGTGTTCAGTTCAGTCTTTGATGTTTCAGTCTGTAAGCGTGTTCAGTTCACTCTTTGAATGTTTCAGTCTGTAAGTGTGTTCAGTTCAGTCTTTGAATGTTTCATTCTGTAAGTGTGTTCAGTTCAGTCTTTGAATGTTTCAGTCTGTAAGTGTGTTCAGTTCAGTCTTTGAATGGTTCAGTCATTAAGTGTGTCCCCAGCATAAATAAAAACTAGTGTTGGATGACAAAAACTATGACGGAAATCTACTGTCAACAGGAACCAAACCTCATGAAGGTGTCAAGTTTTGACTTCACAGATGCTGTGAGTCGTTTTGATCTGTCTTTCCAATTAAGCAAGTTGTTTTCATCAGTATATAACTGCTGATATTTTAGCTACACGTCAACAGGGATCATTTCTGACCTCAGCATTATTGAGGGATTTTGTGCCATAATAAAACAAACAAATCCAGCATTTTGCAAACAAACACGATCTGCTTTGCAAAGGAAAACTCAACTCGCAAACAAACAGAAAGCGATGTGCAAATACAAAGAACAGTTCAGCACTCGCATGCATCAACAGTTTACAAAGAGAGAACGTTTTGCCCACGTTTTTCCTTTTATTATCGCTGTTGTAATGTATTACCGAGGAACCAGCACGTGTATCCATCGACAGAAACATACATAAAGCATTATTTTCAAGTCAGTCCATATTATAGGTGCGTCATCCGATGTGAGATGAACCGCGGTGCAAGTGCACCTCTTAACAGAGCTTTATCCATTTAAAGTAACGCTTTCTATTCAGATTATCGGTCAAAATCATTTCAGATAATTTACCTCAGGCGGTCTGTTTTGAACTGAAGTTCTGTGAGGAATAATCCGAATAAAATGTGCACAGAATTAAATGGAGAATTATTTCCATCGGCTGCAGTCAGCCGGTATTGGCTAATCACAAAAGTCGACATTGCGCTGCCATTATCACAGAATTTTATTTTATTTTTTTTAGTTTTTATCCTTATACATTACGTTGCGTTTATGTGGCTATTATATTGTAGACTATTGAGTGGCTAAAATATTTTAATTAATTTCCACACACAAAAAAGTAAACCTAACCATTTTTTCTCCAACTGGAACTCCGTCCCCCCTCGAAATTCACTCCCCGGACTCCGTCCCCCCGCGAACCCCCCCCCCCCCCCCCCCCATTTCCACCCCTGCATATGGGTCTTACAAAAACTTACAAAAAACTCACTCAAGTTTAGTCAAAGGCCAAAACAGTTATGCTTGTTGTGTTCTACTCCGTGAGACCTTTCGATATATGATACCCCCCCCCCCCCTCACCCCCCCGCCACAATCCATGTTGAGCCCGTCTGCTCAACCATTTTCTAATCCACACTGGTTTATTCTTACACTTTTGGTTTTTCCCACAACAAATGATCATTATTGATACAGCAAGTTTTCATGTTACAGTAGGCCTATCCATTTTGTTTTCCCGCTTCCGATCTGCTGCGTAGATCACGTGACGCACTTCCTCTGGCACGATAATCTTAATAATATTTTGTAGTGTGTGATGCTCCTCGATTTTCAAATCTTGTAGTGTGAGCATGTTTAAGATTTGAAGGAAGAAAATCTGCAAAGATTCTCCTGAAGTGTGTGCTGCAACCAGATTTTACAATCGGATAGGATTTTAAAACTGCTGTAGTGTGAGCCAGGAAATACAGCAAACCCGAATGACATTTACCCAGCTGTGCATAATAGCACCAAATTCATAATAATAATGATAACAAACAATATGTGACCCGTCACGGAAACCAGGGACACAAGTCGGCAGCTCTACTTTCGAGCAAATTAAGAACTCTTTTTTTTCAAATTACATGATTTTCGTTTTTTTGCAGAATCAGTTAGTTGAAATCACGAAGAAGCCTCTCCGTGTTTGAGATGGCATTAACGGTAGGGGTGCAACGGATCGCTGTTGATCAATCAAAATCAAGAAAACTGACAAAATGGTAAAAGGTCTGAAGACTGAATCCGTGCACCACGTGGCGCAGTCGCACGTTATTTTCCCTGAATTACTGCTGGATGTGAATTGCGCTCAATAATCGCACCTCTTTTAACAGATGTTTTAAACACGCAGCTGACATGAACCATACTTTCAAATAAACAGAAAAATATCCTTATGAAGTGTTTTCTGTGATCAGTCTTTTGCGTTGTTTGAAGAGTCTGGGTTCACACATAATGTGTCCGCTTTTGTCCGATTCGCGAACTAATGACTCATTTGAACCGATTCATTTTAATGAACTGATCTGTCCAACACTGAACTCACGAATCGGTGTGTAATCATTTACTCACAACACCTCTGAAATGAGAATTAAGTGTGCTTACGCCATTAAACAAGAGGGGTTAGTACGAATTAGTCTTAATAATCCACATGTGTTTATTTTGAGTATTTATATGGATAATGTGTAGTAAATTACCACAAAAAAAATGAGTTTAGACTGGAATAAGGTGAAAGCAGAACAACTCAAGTTTAATTGTTTATGGCAGAGAATTAGACTTTTTGTTATTACATTTTTAATCCTGCTTTTGAATAAATGTTGCCAAAATAATGAATCAGTAAACCATGCAAACTGTCTAAAATTGAGGAACTAAAGAAACAAACATCAAGACATCATACATAATGATATCAAAATTAGATGAGCAACAAAAAGCAAAAAAAAAATGTTAGCATTTATTTTACATTTATTGTCATTATTGGGCTCACAGATCACGCGGGTAGGTACTTTTACTGTTGGGGTGTGTGTGTGTGCGTGCATGCGTGTGTGTGGATGACCATGACTGGTCAGCCACCACCGAAGACCATTTCTGACCCAGGAAAAACCCACACGGCGTGCCCGATTGATGCTGGCAAGCTTGGACTTTCCCCGTCTTCTGATGTCATTGTAGCGATGATTTTCGTTTTTTTTTTTTATCAGTTAGTTGAAATCACGAAGAAGCCTCTCCGTGTTTGAGATGGCATTAACGGTAGGGGTGCAACGGATCGCTGTTGATCAATCAAATCTCGACCTGCGAGAGCAAAAGGACCACGCCCCCGAATTTGCATGTTCTTGTTGTCTTTCAAACTCCTTCTGCACGCGATAGGATAGCGCTACACCAACCAGAGCAACGACGAAGGAACACATAAACTCTGAAGTCATTCTTAAGAAGGGAAGATGTGTTCAGTGCCGCTCTTTGTTCTTTTCTCAAAGAAAAGCGGTAACACTTTATAATAACGTTCAGTTGTAAGTCATTTATAAGTGGTTTGTTAATGAAGAACTAATCAGTTATGATTGGCTTACAACTGAACGTTATTATAAAGTGTTACCAGAAAAGCTTAACTCCAACTCGATTTTCCAACACGTTTTCAGCTGACGACAATGAGCGGGATGCAGTATTTCTGTCTTACTGTATCTATTATTAATCTTTTTGAGATTTTCACTATGCCAACCCTGTTTCATAAAAACAAAAAACATAAAAATATAAAGATATAATAATCAGTAGTGAAATGGCTGAAAACATTTTAGCTAGGGCTAGTTTTCTCATTAAAATGTTTTCTCCATACCATTTATCCACTGTAGTGTAACGGGTTATAAAAAAAAGTGTTTACTTTTATGTAATTTCTACATTTGATGATAAAATTCAAATGAGAACATTCAAAATAATGTAAGGGTGTATTGTCACTAGGGGTCGACGAAATAGCCTCAAAATTATATCACAATATTTCAGGAATATTTGCGATAACGATTTTTATAACGATATAGCAAAAAAAAAAAAAAAAAAAAACAATGGAACAAAGTATTATTATTTATTGCAGCTGGTAGGCAGCAGCATTTATTATTGCAAATAAAATTAAAGGCATTGTTTATCCTTTTCCAATGAGCTAATGTCAATGATAAGAGAATATTTAATTCAAAGTGTAACTCTACTGACATAAGGTTACTAGTGTTTTCACTGGAAATATTACAAAAATAAAAAAAACACTTTATATAGGCCTAGCCTATAAAACATTTAGTTTAGCAATAAATAAAGTAATTTATGTCATGGTCTGTCTGAATATACAATTCTGATTGGGAAGGTGTACAATAGCAGAGGTAATTCAAGTTAAAATCTGTGTGAGCCGCATTCATTATGAAGACACACACACACACGTCACTCGCATACAGAGATCGCGCTGCAGATTCAGGAGCACAGAAGCTGGTTATCAACGCCGCCCAGCAACTTTTAGCAACAAAATATCTAAGCTACTGTTACTGTTCACTACATTATATTTCTCAGCAATGATGGGGTTACTCGCTATTTTAAAGTAATAAACGCACATCTGCATTGTTAAGAGATGCTGAACAGACACAGTCACGCATGTCTCTCTCTCTCTCTCTCTCTCTCTCTCTCTCTCTCTATAATTAAAATAAATGCTATAATCCATTCATTCAAGTAAACATATTACTTTATACACTACTTACTTTATCTCTGTGTCTCATTTGAAGCGTGCACAATGCTAGATCTAAATAACTTAAGTCATAACTGACAAAAATAAACCTCAATGTTACCCTTCCGGCTAAATATTGTACGGCAAACATCAATAACAGCTTTAAGCTGTTCATGCTATGTCAGTTGTCAAGAGAGCTGACCTCTTGTAACCAAGTAGCGCTCTTTTAGGTACTAAATCATCATCATCGGAGGCTGAGATGCTGATCTTCGTGCTCTTCTCTCTCAGACAGGTGTTAGGGAAAGTAAATGCGGCATACGTCACCGCGCTGCTATATCATTGATATTGCGATATGACACTTTTTTATCATGTAAAAAATGATACCGGTATTATCGCGGACGATATGATATGGCACTCACACCCCTAATTGTCACAATATATTGCAATACAAAAATGAAAAAATATGTATTGTGGATTAAAGTTTAGACAGATTTAGTTCTGTATGGTATGTGTTTGTGTCACGTTAAATACGGTAAATCCTGATCAAATAAAATATATTTTAAGCAGAGGAGGTTATATATTATAAGCAGATTGATGAATATTAATTTTTCTGCTGTCACCATTTCGCTGTGCATGGGGCAGAAGGACCAAGCCCAGTCTATAGGTCACCTCTGATGCAATATCAAATTTAGCTCTTTAATGAACACTGTTAAAAGTGTTAAAAGTCATCATTAAAAACTCTACTGTTTTAACTATTTTGGATTTGTTCAAAGTATTGTGTGTGTATTGTACTGCAGGGCCGTAACCACCATAGACATTGAGGAGGACGAGTCAATAACTAGAAATGGCCAAATTAACCCAACCCCAAAATTAGGGATGCACCGATCCGCTCCTCACTATCAGTATCGGCTCCGCTCCGCCGTTATTTGCCAGATCGGGCATCAGTCAGACAAGACCGACCCAAATCCGATACTGCGTATAATATATTGTGTTACTGTTAAGCCCCAGTGCCCCACAAAAGGCACAAAAACATTATAAAGCATCATCAACGATTCGTGCACTATATTATAAGTGTTCTGAAGCCGCCCCATAGTTTAATGTGTGTACAGATGATATATCTTCCCTTAGTGTTTTGAACTTCTCAATGCGGTCGGAGCTGTGACTCTGTGTTGCTTCAAGCGGATCATCCTGCCCACGGGATGTGCATACACACTTTGAGCCGCTCGTATTATAATACGTTTGCACTATGAAAGATTATTAATAGCCTTTCTTGTTCTGCCCTATCTATAATATGTTGCTGCGTCATTAAAAAGATGCGCTACACATTTAAAATAATGTCATTTCTTAGTATATAGGCCCTATTTCTATAAATATATTTACTTGTTTTTCATGAACGTATTTTGTGTAACATTTGACCAGATTTAGAGCAACACTTATTCACTTTTGTGGTTTCCTTTATTTTTCCCCACTAAATGTTTAGATTTTATACAATTATTGTGCACTCGTGATTTTGTAACTTCTGCTGCTGAATTATTCACTAATGTAATTTATTTATTCATTCACCATCTATAGTAGTATTTTTGTCATAGATTGTGATTATATATTTTATTATTTGTAGTTTTTCTTTATAATGAAGTTGTCTGTTTTAGTTGATTGTGTTTAACTCACAAAAGAGTGATTTTCAGTTCAACACACTGAGGTTTAGAAATTCTTCATAGTATTTTTAAACAAAACTGCATTGGTATCGGATTGGTGTTCGGGTTAGTATCGGTATCGACCAATACTCAGAATTTTTAATATCGGTTCGGTTCTGAAAAAATGTTATCGGTGCATCCCTAGAGAAAATCTGCCTGAACTGCATTTGCACATCGCTTTCTGTTGGTTTGCGAGTCGTGTTGTCCTTTGCAAAGCAGATCGTGTTTGTTTGTAAAATGTGGATTTGTTTGTTTAATTATGGCACAGAAATCTTTCCATACAGCATCCCCATCTAATACAGCCAATATTTTTATCCAATCGGTAAAATGAGAATTAAATCTGAAATGCCCAAGTGTAGAGGAGAGAGATGGCCATTCTAGGCTATCAAACGCCTTTTCTTCATCTGATCAGTCCCTCCAGGATCTCGCGGGCCTTTTTTGTGATTGCTGCGGCCTAAAATGCCTGATGTTGCGGACACTTTTCTTAAGAGTAGCGATGCTTTAAAGTGCTCATATTATGCTTTTTTTGCTTTTTCCCTGTTCTTTATTGTTTATGTTATAGGTGAAAAAGTGAAAAAACCCAAAGTGCAGCCCAAAGGGACGAACCATGTCCCACAGAAAACACTGTTCACCTTCTGCTCTATTGTAGTCCAGCCTTTACTTCACACACAACTTTGTAACACACATTATAACGCTCGCCTAGCTGCTAGCATGAAACACACTCATCATTTATTTAAATCATTAAATCATTACAAATTAAAAAGGATATTGATAAGGAGAACAAAACTAACCTTTAGTAACCTTATAAAGGCAAAACAAACGATTTAAAGACAGAAAAATAGAACAAACTAAGCTTTATTTTTAAACAAGATCTGCAAAAATGTAAATGTCCAAAACAGAAAAGTTTAATCGAGAACAAATAACGTCTGATTATATAATAATCTAAAGCAGAGATGTGTGGAGAGATGTCTGCAGCCGACACTGATTTAGAAAACACTCGTTTATTAAGTTTACCTTTTTATTTTTTTACATTTATTATATTTAATTAGTAATTATAGCTCTTTACATTAAATTAGTTGAGTTAACAATTAGTTAATGAACTAATAAAATAATAAAAGAAAGATTAAATTAAGATGCTAACTATATATTTATATATAGCATTTCTTGTTCCCCCACAGGACTGTTTTTGAGGAGCCGATCCGTTACATGTGAGCTTTACTGTATCTTGAAGATCGTTGTCTTCTGTTATAAAGAGGAATGAAAAAATGCACATAATGCTGTAAAACATAAACAACTATAATAAATAAATAATAAATAAATAAACATAAGCAACTGTTCTGTCAGATGTTCTGCATTTTGACTACTTTTTGAATTATCTATAATTATATCTCTAGGTAATGAAGATCGTTTATTATTAGTAAAATCACACTTATTCAATAATACAGCATGAAGACTAGACGTGGGTCAAAGGTCACAGCTGTTTTTCAAAGAACTAGTTCATTTCTCTTACGCCTAAGCTTATAAATTCAGAATAAGCAGGTATTTCTCTCCTTTTGGGAATATAAATAAAGGGAGTTTTTACACTGGCAGTTTAGTTGAGAACAGGGCACAGTTCGTATGAAAAACTGGTGATGTGAAAGCTGTCATGCGGACCTGAGAGCGCACCAGAACCACACCACACCTGGAGGAGGAATATAGTGCGGCCCCTTTAAGAGATGCGCGTCCCCCATTGAACTGCCGCTATTTTGTGTGTGTGTGTGCCCTGTTCAGTGAATGGACAGACGTGAATGAGCGAGCTACACATGAGCACACAGGGTTGCCATCGATTTCTCACTTAATGTTATCTGCTTCTTTTGTTTTATATTTAAATAAATTAGTTATGATGAGTTTCATCTCTTGTGCTTATCACTTATTACTCACTATCACAGAGCTTTAGTTCATCCAGTTTCTCAATTCAGATTTTACACATATAATTTCTTTGTAATTCACTATATCATACCTATGACAAAAATGTGTAGGAAATGAAAACATTTATTGGACAGTCGGCTGTGTTATATTGTGAAATATAGTAAATGAGCACGGATTAGGAGAGAAAAAACGTCAGGCAGACTGAACGCAAGGACGGCGTGATGACGTCACTAATATGCTAATTAACGCATGACGTCATCTAGCGATTTTTTTTGGGCAGGCTTTAGCTACTTTCCTTGGAAAATAGTTGGCAAATAGTTACCCATCACACACACACACACACACACACACACACACACACACACTAAACCTACCATTACACACACACACACACACACACACACACACACACACTGCCCTTGCCCCTAAACCTACCCATCACACACACACACACACACACACACACACACACACACACACACACACACACACACACACACACACACACACACTGCCCTTGCCCCTAAACCTACCCATCACACACACACACACACACACACACACACACACACACTGCCCTTGCCCCTAAACCTACCCATCACACACACACACACACACACACACACACACACACACACTCACTCTAAACCTACCATCACACACACACACACACTGCCCCTAAACCTACCCAACACACACACACACTAAACCTACCATCACACACACACACTGCCCCTAAACCTACCCATCACAGGAAACATTTTCCATTTTTACTTTGTAAAAAAAAACCTCATCCTGTGATTTATAAGCATTTAGAAAAGTGGGGACATGGCCAATGTCCTCATATTTCACCCTCTCCTTGTAATACCTGTCATACCCATGTCATTATACACATTTGTGTCCTCATATGTCACAAAACATGCCCCCCCCCCCCCCCCCCCCCCACACACACACACACACGGACCCAATGGACTTCGCTGTTCAGAACTAGAGACGGACTTGATAATAGCGTGCAATGTTCTCACTCAAACCACCAACCTGCTGCTGCTTCTGCTTTAAGAGCCTATCTAATAGTGTGCAATTTTCTCTTTCTTTCTGCTTCTGCTTTAAGAGCATATTGCAGGCAAAAAAAATGTTGATATGAACATATAACCTTGTATGAAAATGCCATTTGAAAAGGTAATGCAGGATTTAAAATGTTTTTAAAAGACATAAGAGCACAAATTCAGCAGATAAAGTGGCCGTTTCCTTTTGTTTTTATCAACATCGCGTCATATTACGTCACGAGAGGGAGTCGTCTGCCGAGCTCTGCATTGCTTCAGTGCAGAATAGGTTGGTATTCTGGAGTAATCAGTGTATTTTCGGTAGTTTTTCTATTTAAATTTATCATTGTCATGGAAAATTGTGTCCAGTCTGTCAGGACATTGAGTCCACAGGTTTCCTAAAAAAAAAAAAATAGAAAAGTGTGTGTGTGTGTGTGTGTGTGTGTGTGTGTGTGTTCACTTTACACCGCGGAGTATCAGCGATATAATGGAGTTTAACATTGCAATACTCATGTAGTTAAAGGATAATATTAAATGATTAAACACTCACACGCAATGCTTCTTGGTTATTGTTTTTACATGAATCAATTTCAACGTTGATACAAAGTATGTAGGCTACATAAACACAAATGCATAGTCTCACACTTTTAAAAAAATGAGGAATTATGTGCTGATAATGTATGTTATTCAAGCCATGTATACATATATGTACATCGTTCACTCAAATACATACTCAAAACGTCATACACCCTCACTCTATCGACGGTGAATCGGCACAAAATAAACCCATAACACAGAACGAGTGAATAAAAGATCACAATAACACGTTATACTGTCTGTGGCTCGGCCGCGGCGGAGTGTGTGACGGTCGGTCACGGATCTGTCAGACGATCAGCTCGGAGAAACCGCTTGAACTGAGCACCGTAACTGAGGCGATCCGGGCAAATTCAATTATAATTATCACTAGTCTAAATACAATTGTTACTATCTTTAAATATATTTATAGATAGTCAGACAAAGGTTTAAATGCTAAAATGGCTTGCGATAGAGAGGCAGCATTGGTTTACAGCAGGGGTCTTCAACTAAAATAGCTTGGGGTCCAGAAAAAAACCTTCCTCACCGGCCGAGGTCCAGACAATTATATACCTAAAAACATGAATTGATGTCTTTTTGCCAGACTAAAGAAATTAGTTTAGATTAAAAAAATGTCTTTATTGAACCAAATATAATATGTTCTCATATAGATAAACATGTCTTTTCATATTGTTAAAGCAAACATAGGCAATCCTTCACTAAATGTATCTCATTTTGAGGTTGTTCTGTTTAAGTTACGCTGGTACAAAATATCTAATTCAACCAGTAGTCATGTCTGACAAAAAATATGATGAATGAAAAAATGCCTTCATCTCTAAATCTGCCCTGAAAATACATTAATCTAAATATTACTAGCAACTAAAGTGCTTTTTCTGCTGAACTGAGATAAACCGTAACAATCAATGAACACAAACCCTCCTGGTTAAAAACCAAAACAGAAATCTCATAACATGATTGTATGTTTATTCACATGTATAGTCACCTCATGACTAAATGTAGGCTATCTTCAGCACTGCTCTCTCTGTGCTTCAAATTACACTGGAAAAAAATCATCAGCAATATCATCCAGAAGCACAAACAGGCAAAGTCAACGGCCACCAGTGTTGGAAAAACACTGTCGGACACATTGTCTGAACTTCAGAGCATGTGAGAGATTGGCTCATTTATTTTCTGTGCCCTTACCTCAGACTGCGGAGGATAAAGGTGTCTTTAAAATGTGTATGGCTGAATCCGAAACCACCCCTATACCCTAAATAGGGCATTATTTGAGGGGACAGCCATTTGTAGTGGTGTCCGAAACCGATACCGATACGATACTTTTAAACTTATTTTTTTAAATGATTAAATATATTAAATTATTTAAATGACTAAGAGTAAAAATACTCACTTAACATATTTGAAAGGTTAATTGCAACTTATTAGATCATATTTCTTTAACACATGGATAAACGTTTAGTTGTAGTGAAATTAACCATGGAAATCTACAAATACTATCCTATTTGAACTACGGCTACTGTAGTAAAAAAACATGGTTCAGTTTCACAAGAGACTGCCAGCGACTGAATGTTGCACTCATAAAATGCCACCTTTTTATTCTTATAGGGATTTATATTAACATTAGTTACAGCATAGAACATGATCAATTTGAACTTTTAACATTACATTTAAAGAGTGTAATTGCACTATGTAGGCTACAATTTCTATTTTTTTATTGTGAAATAACTCAAACTCTTATGTTTTTCTGTCTTCTGATGAGCATTATTCTGGGCTGTGTGTTTAAAAGCATCAATGGTTTCTTATGATAGTTTTGGGAAACGCAGTTCTGTTTGAATAGTGTCATCAGTGAACGGACGCTCTCTTCTGTGATCCATTGGTTCTGTCTTGTAGCGTTTGCATGCATTCAGATCATGGTTCAGATGAGCAGGAAAATAGTCCTATACTACACAATTAACATATAGTTTATTTGTATTGTATGCAAATAATCTTTTTAAATAAACAAAATTACTGGTAAAAAAAAAAAAAAAAAAAACACCTTAGTATCGATATTTTAATTTGAGTATCAATACTTCCGATGCTTACATCCTGGGCCGCATTAATGCACGGGCTTACCTGAGCTTAAGCCAAGGGCCCCGGGCTGGGGGAGGGCCCCGATGATGCCGTAAAATATTGTAACTGGATTTTATAATATGTTGGCTGTCCCTTTAAAATCACGCTTTATCGCGTTGAATGTACTTTGCAAGTCCTGCTGGAGAAATGTCAGTCAAACCCTCTCACTCAATGAACCCTGCAGTCAACAGTCACAGTTGGAGCTTAGAGCGCAAAAAATCAAGCCCGACCCTACCGAGCCTCTTATTTTGTCCGAGCCCGGCCCTGCCCGACACATTAACTGTAATTATGAGCCCGATTTAAACCGACCATTTGTCAATACAAGGGTGTTCTGATGGGAAAGATCGAGCCTGTAATGAGCGAAGCGGACCGGTGTGACTCCGCTCAATAATCCGCAGTAATCATGAACCCTCACCGGTAAAATTATGTTCCCTCAAAAGACGTATGTGAAAAGTGGTGACACTTCTGTTAGTTTCCGAGAGAAGCGCACTCTTGAATATCACGAGAAAATGTGGCGCTTTCAGCCGCGCTGTATATCACTTCAAATAAAGCACAAAAGAAACTACCGACATGCAAAACCGTAGTATTTCAGTAATCTATAAAGGTATAAAATAATGAAACAAAACGTGTTTAAAGTTGCATCAAAACTGTGCTAAAATATTCCGCCATGTAATATAGCAATATAGCCTAAGGCATACGCTGATAATATGATTTTTTTAAATCCTCAAATAAATGTGAGCACTGTGCATTTATCCTGAAATATAGGCGCTTATTTAGCTTTAACTTGTAAAGTAGCCCATACAAACAACAGTGGATAATATTTAAATGCATCAAATAAAATGTTGACTTCTGTCCTGATTATATCATTTAAATAAATTCATATTCTTAGGGATTCAATAGAGAACACACTTTTTCTTTTGCGCAGTTTAATTTTTGACATCATTTATTTGAGAACCAGAACCAGAAGCTGACTGAGCAGGATAAACTTTAGCTATAATGTAAGCCCCTTGCCTGGAGGTGGGGAATAACACTGAAAAAATCATTATAGTAACACCTTTATAAAATCTAATGATCATGGCATTTATTTTGGATAATTTACAATTAATTGTAGCCATCTTCTTATTACCATCATGTCCTTTGGTTGCATTCTGATGCCATTATTAAGGACACAATACGTCTTGTAAAGAGTAGCCTACCTTCATTGGTGTGCAGCAAAACTTACAGGTTGATAGGTGACACTGAATTATATGAACAAGATAAGCTTATTTCTAATGAGTAAACATTAGCATATATAATGCAAAGATATAAAAAAAAATAGAACAAATAACAAATCATGTAAAAATGCATGGGATTGGAATAAGATAAATAGCAAACAGTGCCGCTGGTTAATCAAGGGTTAAGTTTGGCTATCACACTCTAATGACAGCGCTGACTGGATCGGATTGCCCATTCATACGCTAAACAGAGAAATTATTTATTGCAATATGTTTTTAATGTTTTTATCTAGTAAAATAAGATACAATAGGCTACATAGCTTAATTACTTTTACATCTTTGAATGAAAATCGCCAAGCCTAAAGAACGACAAGTAGGAATAATTCTCAGAATGCTTGTGGATTAAACATCTCCGATGACGTTCATTGCCATGGATTTTATCGGGTTTACAAGAAAAGGTAGGATATATGGATATAACTGTGAACTGTTACTACTGATTGTATGCGTGATCGCACGCTGTCACGGCATTCGAGTATCTACACACACTCGTGCAGTGGGCAGCCCCAGACTGCCTGACAGCGCGCTGAGAGAATATTCTGCGTTATGAAAACATGTATGACAGTACACAGGCTACACCGTAACTTAAACGCGGCAAACTTTAATAGACAGTAAAACAAAGGCGGGACACCATAACTGGATGTCGGTACCGTAACTTAATTTAGACGCATGACTAAACAAAGGCAGAGTACCGTAACTCAGTTTGAGTGTTCTAAAACCAAGGCAAAGAGCGGTAACTGCTGTTACGGTGTTCTGCCTTGGTTTCTCCTGGGCTTTTGGAAGTTACTGTTCAGACAATCCATAATTTTCTCGAAAAAACAACAGAATTGACTAACGATATTTATCCACATGATAAAGGAGGTCTTGAATGGCGCAAAAATGTCAATAACTCATTTTCGACCAAAAACGAAGTTACGGCCTTTTGCCTTTGCACGGCAGTATATATATATATATATATATATATATATATATATATATATATATAATATTTCCTATTCATGGTGTCTTTAAGTACCTGGAAGTGCACTTTTTTCACTTATATTTGTGTATTTTATATAACAGACCTATAGATTTGGATGTTTTTAAATACCATTTATTCCCGTAAAATAAAAGGCTTTGTGATTAAAAAGATTGAGTAAAATTGAGAATGATTCAATGACAAAGGCATTTTTAACAGTCACTTGTTGCCACCTGGTGGGGTAAGGGGTGGGACCATAACTTTGAACTATTAATTCTGCCGTTCCAATGGATGAAGGGCCCCTCAAGAGGTAAAAGCCCAGGGGCCCCTTATAGTCTTGATGCGGCCCTGCTTACATCAGTATCGCTATATCGATACTTCATATCGATACGCCCATCCCTAACACTGGGTCATTTGCTAGCTCCTTCTCGCTAATATGCTATAATTACGAATTCCTACGGAGGATTACAGATCCTAGACGAGCAGTTATGGCAGCGTTTCCCTCTTAAAGCAGAAGCAGCAGCAGGTTGGTGGTTTGAGTGAGAACATTGCACGCTATTATCAAGTCCGTCTCTAGTTTGGAGCAGCGATGTCCATTGGGTCCGTGGACAAGCCTCCCCTTACCCCCCTTCTGGCGCCGGGCCTGGTTTTGTGTGTTTTCGCTGTATTGACTGTAAACCAGTGCTGCCTCTCAGTCTTTCTGCCACTCAGTGTGGCGTAATCACAGTCGCTCCAGCTGACGGTGACGTCACGTACATTCCCTCTATACCAGCCGGAAATCTGTGAGATTCAGATCGCGTTTATTGAATGAGTGACAGCTTTTAGTGATTATAAAGGGAGCACTCTTTGAACGCTGTCTGGGCAATATAATTATTATTTATTTTTTATTAATAGGTCTTATATTCAGAATTTGAATAAAACTTCCATTCGTGACAAGCGGCCACATACACGCTTCAATACACTGACCCATCCGCATATACAAGCGGGATTCACTCGAAAAATGAGATGAGACAGTTATAAATGATCATGTCGAAATCAGGCTCATAATAATGTCAGGAAAACACGATTCCTGGCTGCGTGTCATTATCCATGGATCACTGAGCCTGTGGTAAGTTGTAAGGACCACTATATCGAGCCCAACCTTTAGTTTAAACTGATAATTGTTTGCTCTCCTCTAATAGCTGCGGTCACACAGCAGCTCTTCTGCCACTCAGCCCCGGCTGAGGAGTGTTCCGGCGGGAAAGTGACGTCGATGCGTTCCCTCTAGAGTTGTGATCGCAACATCGCCAAATCATGGAGGGACTGGTCTAATGACACACTTCAGAAAGGCGGTTTGTTTTCCAGCATATAGTTATTATAGTTAGTAACAGGAGTGGCACGGTTGGGTTCGTATCGCGGTTTTAGGGTCACGTTTTCGGCTCTGTACGGTTCTTGTTGTTTTTTCTTTTAATTGTTAACACTCCAGAAATGTACTTCAGCATATGATATGTAGTTCCATTATCCACAATTTAGGACACAGTATTTAAAAAAAGTTATATCATGTAGAAGTTGTTGAATTCAGCGTGAGCAGCTTTTTGCCCAAACTTCAAAGTCCTGTTTAAATGATTAAAACTAGAAGCTTATCTTTACTTTAATGTTACATTTATCATGTGAACTAGGGCTGTGCAATTCATTGAATTTCGATTTCAGCTCCCAACGATCACCAAAATAGTATAATAGAGAAAAAACGATTATTTTGCCATGTTCTGTTTTGCAAGAACACTCGTCTTGCGTTCTGAATGAAACGCGCACATCCGCCGCTCCCGAAGCCACAAACTCTCTCAGGTCGTGACTCGTGTGCAGATCATCCGCTGGAATTTAAAAACTGGGCTCGAGTAAAGATGGCAGAAGGAGAACAGTTACAGCAGCGTTTGGTGAGCAA